>NW_015151290.1:227101-246761 GCF_000732505.1 Cyprinodon variegatus | reverse complement strand
CCTAATTTCTTCTTTCTACTTTGTGTGACTGCACCTTCAGACATTTTTGGTTTGTGTACGAGAGAGGTTTAGCTTTTACTGCATTTTTGTAGGTTTGTTTCAGAAGGCTGTAGACCTGGATCTCACTAGTATCATCAATGTGCATTTCTGTCACGTATATGCCGAGGACATGTGGGTCACAATGCATCATTGGTAACATTTAACCTAAAATATTGACAATTAGTGCGGCATCATTGTTATTAGGAAAAAGCTAAGACCAATAACTATCACTACATTTATAAAGAGGATATTTTGTTTTTTTGAATTGTTGAAAGCAGTTTTTAAAATCCCACAACATTCAGATTCTTTGGTGATATGTTAGTGGATAAAATTTCTGGAAAAATACTTCAATTATAAAAAAAGAAGATGGCAGTATTCAATATAGTGTAAGAAAAAAATATCTATCATCCATATTCTCCCACTTCTTCCTTCAGAGTCCTGGTCAGGCTGGTGGGAAATATTTAAAAAGGTTATCTAATATCAAAATAATGCACTTCATAACTTTAAAGCTCATCTGCAGGTCATTTTACCATGCAGCCCAGGGACCCAGAAGGCTAAAGAGTGGGTTTCTTTCTTAAGATTTCATTTTTATATTAACTTTTCGGTGGTGGAGGGGGATGGGGTTAAGTGAGTCATTGAATTCTCTCATTTGCTATAAAAATAATGTTAAACAGGAGGTTTAAACGCGTCAGCAAACCTGTATAAAGGGCGAACAGGTGACTGAGGTGAGTTTCTTTTCCCATCATTGAACCGTGCTGCAAAATGAAAAGAATAATAAAGTGATTTACTTACAATATGTGATTACTCACAAATATAATCACCTACTATCATATATATCAGCCCGGAACATTTTTGGTACTTTAAGTTAAGATATAAAAAAAAAACTATCCGATTAAATATGTATGAATTAAGAAAAAATATATTGAAAACAATAAAAATTTTGGAAAAACAAAAATAGGACTTTCACAATTTATAAAATGGTTAAATCCACGTCTTTGTTTCCATTTTGATTAATTTAGGAAAGATTCTACAAACTAGATTAATGTCTTTGGCTTTTTAACAAAGTGTGAAACTTTTGGACTGCCATATTTGAAAAATAAAACCTATTTGTTTTGATTCATTTGTTTAACAGTCAAAAACCATTTAAATGTAACTCAAATGTAACAAAATGTGCATAGATTTGGGATTTATCTGGGTATCTGTGTCAGTCTTTCCTCAGTGTCCGTCCCCTGCTCCATCGTGGCCCTTCCGTGATAAAACACCACCATGGTGGTGTCCCCGCTGTCTTGACTCCCACGCGTGTTCACGGACACGCTGAGCTTCGGCTTCAGGGTGCTGTCGCGCCTCTTCTGGCCGGCCTCGTTGCCCGCCATCATGGTCTCCACCGCGGTGCTCACCGCCGAAAGGAAGCCTCTGCCGCGGCAGCGCAGCAGGCGAAGGAAGGCGTCTCTGAAGTCTGCGTTAAACGCATAAATCACCGGATTCAAGCAGGAGTTACTCCACCCGATCCACACGAAGACATCGAAGGTTTTTTCACTGACGCAGCAGGGGCCGCGATGGCCCCCCGGGGCCCCTGGTTCGGGGCAGAATGGAAGAGCGCAGTTCAGGACGAAGAAGGGCAGCCAGCAGCAGACAAAAACCCCCATTATGATGCTGAGAGTTTTCAGCACTTTGGTCTCCTTTCTGATGGAGACTCTCAGCTCCCGGTGTGATTGATCTGGGCACTGGGTAACAGGGTGGATGCTGATGCGGGGCTGATAGGAGCTGGCTCCGATTTCTGTGCACATGTGTGGGAAGAGCTCAGGAACATGTGTCCGGCAGCTTTGGGCGTGCTCCGCCGCGCGCTCCAGGGAGGATATCACCCGGATCTGCGTCTGGGCGATCCGGTAGATCCGGGTGTAGGTGACGATCATGATCACTACAGGGATGTAGAAGCTGATAAGGGAGGAGGAGATCGCGTAAGTGCGACTCAGGCTGGAGTCACAGCTTCTGTCGGTGCTCTCCACGCGTGGGGTCGTAGTCCGCCCGCCGGGGTCACTGATTTCCGCCCGATGCCAGTCCAGCTGCACCGGAACAAAGGAGATCACCACAGATACAGTCCAAATCACGCCGATCATGATGAAGGCCACCCTCCTGTTCATGCTCCGCTCGTAGCAGAACGGGTTGGAGATGGCCCAGTACCGGTCCACGCTGATGACGCACAGGTTAAGGATGGAGGCCGTGGAGCACATGATGTCACAGGCCAGCCACGTCTTACAGAAACCGCCGAACGGCCAGAAGCCGGCCACCTCGGCCGCGGCTTTCCACGGCATCACCAACAGCGCGACGAGGAGGTCCGACAGAGCCAGAGACACGATGAAGATGTTGGTCACCTTGGCGCGCAGGTGGCGGTATCTACAAACTGCCGCGCACACGGTCATGTTGCCCAAAAGCGTCCAGATGATGAGCAGCACCAGGACGCAGCCTGTTAGAGCTCTGTGCGCCGGTGGGCTCTCCAAGCTGCCCGCTCCAACCAGCGCCAAGCTGGTGTTATTCATTGTCCAGATCCACGCACCGGGACCGCATGGCAAGCCGCACGACTAGGACTGTAGGATGCATAAACCAGTAGAAAGCGCTCGCAGTCAGAGCGGGGATGGCGCAGCATGCTGAGATCAGACTAATCTGTCCTGCTGCTGTGAGCCCTTGCAGATCTAAAGGGACAGACAGCACAAGCAGCTGACCGCCCAACACAGCTCTGAGAGGCGCTGGGCAGAGAGAGGGGGTCACATGAGAGAGGCAGGAGACAGGGAGCTATTTTAGATATTATACAAACTGTTGGCATGTGTGCATAAAGAAGAGGTAAAATAAAAATATTTTAACCATGATGGGTGGCCTGTGCACTGTGTTATGAATGGTGTAACCTGAAAATGATTCCTCACTACTCACTGAGACATAGAACATTGCTTTGAATGGGTTATAAATAGGCTACTACTTATCTAACATGTCAAAACCTAAAAACATTTTGTTTATTTATAGCATTAATGTTTGATCTAAAGATATTTAAGCTGATATTTATGTTGGTTTCTTCGATATCCAGCAAAGAATAGCAAGGATGATAGGTTCCTATTTTAACTAGCTGTATCAGGATCTGTGTTTATTACTATTTTGGAGTTTCAAATATAATCCAAGTTTTGCTAAATTATTATGATTCAGTCTTCCCACCACCAAACTGGGCTTCTTAACCCTGAAGTTGCTTGTTGAATTTGTCAGATAAAAGGTGTCAACAATGACCTATTATTAACTGACTACAAATTTTATGGGGTTTTTTATGATTGTTTCTTGATTGTATTTAGACCAATTTGGTTTTATCAAAAATGGAAGGTTTTTGTTCAACATGATTCTCTGATCTTCCACATCCATGATTGGTTGTGAATATAGCATTTGGTGCTGATCAGTCCAAGCTTGGAGGTTTGAAAATTAGACAAAATAGTAAGAAATTAACTACCGTAATTCAATTATGTCTTTAAAATCCCAAAATGTAGCACGTTCTAAAGTATAAAAGAATGTTTCGTTTAGGAAAGTGTTTTAAATGGAATCAACTTATTCCGCTATCTTTTAGCTGCCAATGTATCGATTTAGCTTCATTAGAGATATTAATGTTTAAGCAGACCCTTTATTTAAATCCATATCTCTGTATCTAAAAAGCATTTTAGTCTGTTCAAATATTCAAATCTTATATTTAGTTATTGTATTTGGTGTAAGTACAAAAATCATAATTTATAGAAATAAAACCTCAAAAACATGCTGTATGCAATTAATCTATAAAATCGATTTCAGCCTCTTAAATGAGATAATCAATTAAACCCCATTTTTAAATTGTTTTTGTTTTCAATTAGATCAATTATTGCTGTATTACATATATAAATATATTTCATTGGAATTAAAACTGATGCACCCTTTCATGTGAAAAACTTCATTTAGAAGAACAAGATGGCTTCTTATTTAATTCATATATAACAAAACATTGTGTGGAATACCCAGAAATTGAGACACATGTTTATACTCAACCCCTTTTTTCTGATTCCTTAAATACAATTAACAGCATCCAGAATAACTCACAATCTCTCCAATGAAACATGGTAATGGAAGCATCATGATGTGGGAACCTTTGGTGTAAGTACAAAAATCATAATTTATTGAAATAAAACCCTAAACACATCAGTCTGTTTGCAGTTAATCTATAAAATCGATTTCAGCCTCTTTAATGAGATAATTAATTAAACCCCATGTTTATATTGTCGTTTATGGTTGTATTACATATATAAATATGTCGTTCCATCGGCTGGTAGCCTCTTTAATTAAAATTGATGCACCCTTGCATGTGAAAAGTTTAATTTAGAAGAACAAGATGGCTTCTTATTAAAGTCGTATTTAAACATTGATAAGCATCTTACTTTAGCTATAAATATGCAAAATTATATAAGGCATTTAATAATGTATATAATGAAAAAAATATTCAAAATGAACAATATTAATTGTGTATTTTATCTTTTCCCTACAGCACCATGAAGATATCTTATTGTGGACAGAGTAATGTGCAGTACATAGAAAATATTCGTATGTGCTTCATTTTTTATTTTACTAAGTAGAGGTGAGAATTCAAATTTGAGGTGTTATGAAAAACATCTATATCAACTGATGCAAGTAAAATCATTAACACGTGTAAGACATTTTTCAATGTTGTCGTTGTGATACACTGGTCTGAAAGAGCAAACCCTTACTTACTGTCCAGCTTTTATTCATTCAGAAAACATTATTTAATGTTCAAGTATCAAGCTTTCAGTTGGAACCCATAACATTAACAACACAAGTGTATTCAATAACAAACACAACTGCATGATATTAAATCACATCTGGGGATGTGGTGCAGATTAAAAAAGACTTTATTGTTCCTAGAATAAACAGGTGGTAATGCCCAGATCACAGTATGTTTAAAAAAACACAGAATCAACCCTTAGAGAGATGTTTGTTCTTTGAATAATGGCAGCAGCGTTTGGTTTGAGTACAGATTTAAATAATGGACACAGGGAGAACAGCACAGGGGTGAGGGTAGAGACTACATAATCAGATTATCTCCTTCATTTCTGAGCGTTTGTGCATTTGCTGATTTAGGACACACACTGGAATCACATCCATTTGTTGGAATGAAATTTCCTTCACATGGGTAGTTATTCTCCTGACTGTGTGTAATTGGTTCAGTCAATTACAGAAAGTCTAGCCAAGCATTTATACCAATTTTTTATTTCTTCTCATCTTTTCTCACCTCAACACTTTAGTGTATTTAACAAGATGTGTGTGATACCCAGAAATTGAGACACAAGTTTATACTCAACCCCTTTATTAGGATTCCTTAAATTACAATCAATAGCATCCAGAATAACTCGCAATCTCTGCAATGAAACACGGAAGTGGAAGCATCATGTTGTCAGCTGAGAAAAGGAAGCTGGTTGGAGTGTATATCATAAAAATGTTGGTTAATCTTAACAAATTAATAGGTTGCAGGCCTGTAGTTAGGTTAAAGCATGTTAGAATAAAATTTAAGATACGATTGTAACTGAGAATCCGGAACAAAACAATAGAAAATAGATTTTCAAAGACTCGTCTATCCATTTGTCTGAACTTGGACTTGCACGAAGTATTTCATTTTGGTTTCCTGTACAGATGTGTTTTACCATCAAAGCAAACAGGACATGAAGGCAGGAATATCAGGAATATAGTTTTGACTCGTCACTGAATGCTGCATGGAGTTCCGACTTTCTCCAGAGCTGCGTTCAGACCTAGCAGTCCCATTTCCTGCACATATCCGACCACACCTCTTGCTCTGTTAGGGGGCTCCGCAGCTCTCTTCTCGAGTATCTCGGCGCACTTTTGGCCACACAGCCTCTTCAGCGAGGAGATTTGCTTGTCACAGTTTTCCCTCTCTTTCAGCAGGTTCTCATCTAGGAGTTTTTTCAAACGTTCTTCACACTCTTTCTGCTGCTCGATTTTGATCTTCAGGAACTTCAGCTCCCGTTTGAAGGCCTCAGTTTTGCGTTTTTCTGCTCGCAGGTGCTCCATCTGCAGGTCCAGTTCCCTTTGAGTCTCCTCCCGCTCCCGCCTGAGAACGTCCTGCATTTGCCTCTTTCTCTCCTCCTCCTTCTTGGTCAGCTCTTCTAGCCTCTGGCAGAGTTTGTCCAGCTCTCCCTGCAGAGTGTCCTTCTCCATCTCCTCTCTCTGCCTGAGGGCCTGCTCCATTCGGATGAGCTGAAGCTGCCACTCCCTCTCTTTCCTCTCATTTTCTGCTCTGTCCTTCTGGATCTTCTCCTCCATGGATCGTCTCATCTTCTCCTCCCGCTTAACCTGCTCCTCCAACATTCGGCTCACTTTATCGAGCCTGTCCTGAATAGCCTCTCTTTTCTTCTTCTCCATCTCTGTCAGTCTCAGGACCTCTTGCGTCTTCTTCTCAATCTCCTGCCTTATGGCCTTCTCCCGATCTTCCACCCGTTTCTCCTCCTTCTCTTTCTCCAGCTCCAGTTTTTTCCTCAGCTCCTCCATTTCCCTCTTGCTTTTCTCTAACTCTTTTTCATACCACTCCTTCACCGTATTGTCCTGCTTATGTCTCTGCAGCTCATTCTTTTCAGCGAGCAGCTTACTCTGCTCTTCCAGCCGATGTGCCAGATCTTCCTCTGCTTTCTGAAGCATTCTGCTGTTATAGTAGCTCTCCCCGTGATCCTGCATCATGCCTTCCACCAAAGCAATCAGCTCAGAGACCTGCTCCTTGTTGTTAAGGTTCTGGTTATTGAAGACACAGTACCTTCCCTCGCATCCGGCCACCAGCTCGGCCAGGTCTCTACACTGGTCTATCAGGCAATGTTTCACGGATGCGCCCTCTTCCAGTCGGTCTCCATGAGTAAAAACCACCACTGAGAAGCTCAAGGCATGGGGGGCCATTGCCTCCCTGATGTGTCGCACCGCCTCCTTCTCTTCCTGAGTGAACCTTCCGATCTGGATAACAATCAGGAAAGCATGTGGTCCGGGGAAGAGGAGGCTGACGCTCCTCCTCAGCTCCCGCTGCACATCCTGCAGAGTCTGATGAGTGTCCAATACACCAGGTGTGTCAAGAATCAGCAGCTGTCGCCCACGAAATTCTCCATTGGCCCTGTGGCAGCGCTGGCTGATGGAGGGATTGCTGAGCTTCAGGTCCAAGACCTTCCGGCCCAGGATGGAGCTGGCAGTGGAGCTTTTACCACTTCCTGTCTTCCCTATTAAAACCATTCTGATGGCTGTGGAGGAAGGAGTTGACTTCTTTCCTGGTGAGTCAAAAATGGACACAGTTAATTAGAATATTTAGATTAGTAAAAGAGGAGGAAAAATATGTCTTACCAGCAGGCGTGATGGAGGACTGCTTAGGGAAGGATGTCATGTTGTTCCTGATCATTTTCACCCACAAACTGAGGAAACTGAAGATCTTCAGCAGCCATAAAGGTGCCGTCACTGTGGGTGTATCTTAACTGTTTGTCATGTGAAAGCCAATATGAACTCTGCCCATCATCATCATCAGCTTTTTAATATCTGTCTGGAGGTGGTTCAATAGTCTGTCTCCAAAACACTCCACACAGCAGGTTTCTGAGAACTCACAAAATAGCGATAAGTCACAGTCGAGCAAAGTTGGAATCAATGCATACAGGGTTTGGTTTGTTATGCTTTGCTGAGTTTTGTGAGTGTTTTTGTATGTTGGGAAGTAAGTGAGAGCAAAGTTCAATTGATTCTTAGCTTGTTTTATCAAAAAAGTAAGCTGGTCATCTGAGAAGGAAAAACTGGAATCGATGTGTTTCCCGTCCCGACTAAGATCAGAAAGATGCAACTGTTATGGATTAAAACCACACGCATTGTAAACTTGTTCAGTGCTGATAGAACTACAGATGAAAGGAAAGTAGCATCTGTTTTACACCATAAAACTCTAGAAAAGACTAATACATAACAATCTATTGAAATAGGAACTATTTATAAATAACTGTCTTCAGGCAAGTGCAGCATTCTCAGGGAATTGTAAAAGCAATTTAAAGGAGAATGGGATTAATAACCAGAAACGTAAAGCTGCTGGTTATCATAAATAGCAGGACGGTACACTGAAAAAAAGTCAAACATTGCTGTCACAGACTGAGAATTGGTCCCACAGGAAAAACTTCACTACCTCGAACAACATTTTCTTATTGAGCCAATTACAATATTTACATGTATTTAACTACTATATAAATTGTACAGCAATTTTTACATATTTTTGGTGAAGAACTGAACATGGCTGGAGTGGCCTGAGCAGTTTATACAACAAATATCTATGTTTTTGGGTGGTAAGATATTCAGTGATTTATAAAGCCGGGCGTACACTGTGCGATTTATTTCAATCGTTGCACGCAGCACCTGCTCAACTGTACGACTTATCGCAGGGTTTCGTCGTACAGTGTGAGCTTATAGCTCACGATTAGCGATCTACCTGCTCACACTGTACGACTAAAAACTAGTCGTACTCAGCTCCGCAGTGAGATGGAGCTGCTCTGACTCGTCTATTTGGAAGCAAAACATGTAGAAGGGGAATATGAAGCTCACTATAGTGAACCGCACTGGCAATTTTGTGCTGAAAGCCCTAAAAAGAAAAGGCGACAACATATTTGGAAAAAAGACATGGCTGAGCAAACGTGGCTACTACGTTCTGTCATTTTTACAGACAGAACTGCATTTCACTCATTGCATCCCTGCCACGCTGCTGTATTTACAGAAGAATCCTTGTTTGCGCCATGAGCGATTTGCCCACGACGGTCGGGAGAAAATCAAACTCATATATTAAGAATCCCATTTTTTCCCAACCTTATGAGCCTCTCACGACCACCTCCCGATCAAACATGTTTGATTTTCTCCCGACCTCATGAGCCTCATCGCCCCTCATAACCCCCTGTACACAACACGACTCACGACGCACAATCAGGCTGAAAGTCGGCTCGATCGAAACATTCTCGCACGACTGGAAAATCCCCCGAAAATCGCACACAGTGTACGCCGGGCTTAAGGTAGCTTATTTCAAAGTCTGCTCTCTGAGACATGGAACACCAGAATAATAAAAAGCTGACTTAGTACAAAAGTACCAGGAATTATTGGCTGACCTTCATTTTTATGCAACTGAAGAAAATTGTGGAATATCTGCGAACTGATTTGATTTATGAATCTACATAACCCTCCATTGGGTTCACAGTCACCTGGTGACTTTTACAGTGTATAGCTGAGCTGACTGTCATCTGTTTAGTTATGGTAACTTATGATGTCGTTTGTCATGATCTGAGCTGGGTGGGACAAAATGTTTGCTCAAAATTCTCTAAAATGAAGGTTTTCTGCTAAATTAAAAATAGAACCAGTACATCTGGGAATACAGGTCAAATTGCAGTATCACCAATAATATTCAGCCCGTAAGCAGAGTTTTTTTTTTAAAGCAGAACCGAGAAAATACAACATCGGGGCTAAAAATCGGGACCAACATTGTTTTAACTAGAAGTTTTAAAAAGGATGGGATACATAACTTGATTCAGGAACTGACCTTTGTAAACAAAATATCGTTTCAAAGGAGCTTTCAGTGTCACCCAAGGGTCCCTGTCATGCAAGGAGAGGTCCTTCCACCATTTGATGGTTATCATCAGCAGCAGAAAAAACTGCAAATGGGGCAGAGCCTTCACCAGCAGCTCCTGCAGCACCAACAGAAGCGCTTTGCCTGCTCCTAAGACTTAGGTACTTCGTGTGCATCTTTCATACTCTACATTTTTTAAATAATAAATTAAACAGTGTCCTGTGAGATGTTCGAAGCTTACCATATTGTTTTATATCCCAACTCTGCTTTAAACCTCTTCACACTTTATCCCCTGACATGTCTGCTGTGTTCAGTGGTCTTCACTAATGTTCTTTAACAAAGCTCTGAGGCTTTCGTGGAACAGCTGTATTCATAATGAGATCAAATTAAACACAGTTGGATGCTGCTTGCTACTTAATGGACTTTAGAAGGTGGCAATTAAAGTAAAACGGGGCTAATGAAATACAATAAGGTTTGTAGTGGGAATGTGACCATATATTTAAAAGTTATAGAAGTATATGTGTTGTTGAACAGTGGCAGATTATTTTCTTTATGCGTCCTTGTTTACAGACTCCACTAGATGGAGACAAAGATTTTTAAGCTGGGATTCAATTATGTTTTAATTTGGTTCACTGATGCTTTAGTCCACTTTAGACAGGCGGTTCAGTCACTTTATATAATGAGCAGAAAAGAAAACAATTTATTCTCTCATCTATCCTCAGTTTTGTGGGGGAGAATTACTTTAAGAAAATTATACTTTAAAACATGACATAAAGAGGGACCTTCAGTGATTGCAGGAAGATGTTTGTTCATTCAGTTGGAAACCAGGACACCTATTTATAGGAATAATAATGAGCTCCAGCTGGGGTCTAAAATATTCATTCTGTATTCCACTGAAGTTAGAAATGTTTATGGTTTCTGACTGCGACAAACCTAAAGCAAAAGGATTTTGTCTTTTTCTTCCATTATTATTCTTTTTTTGTTTGCTTTGTTGTTGTTGTTTTTTCTAATTTATTACTGAAATTGTGTTAGAAAATTAAAATTCAGGTCAGAGTTTTCATCATATTCACAAAAGTAGTTTAACTGTTCAGTGCCACTTAAGGTAGTTTTTAAGAATGCTTTATTCCTATATTTGTTCATAAGAGCTGTTTTAAGTTTTGATAAGATTTTATTTTGTAGGCTTACCTTCAGGCTTGTCCTTAAAGGGAATAAAAATGTCCACTGCACAAAAAACAGGAAATAATTGTTTTAATTGTCTCATTAAGTTTGTGGAGTTGCTTTTGATAACTGTTTTATTATCTTAGGTCTATTTTTAAGTTTTTGGAGAATATTCCTCACAGCCTTCTGAAAGCCATTTTAGGTTAAAATATTGACCTTCAGGTTTTCAGTTTAGGTTTGAGATTCTCCATAGCATGATAGAACCTGTTATTAAGTTCAAAATGAAGACTCATTTTATTTCTATGCATCATAGCGACTCATATCATACTTTATCTGCTCAACTTGGAAAAGAAAATTGTAAATCCAAGCAAGAGTCCAAAACTGAATGTGACAAGAACAAATCTGCTATTTACCCAATACCCCCCTGAAATCTGATCAGCTGCAACAGATGACATGTCACAGCACCACCTCACTCCCTTATAATAGTCGGTGCTGTGTAACATTGGCAGCAAAATGTTGCATCTCATATTTAACCTCTAAGGGATGCGTTTTGTCCCGTATTTTAATACATGTCCAATGCACAGGTCTGTCTCATGCACACATCAACGCTAAATCTAATGAAAATAAAAAAATAAATCTCAGGGCTAATTCTAAGCAGGACCTCCTCAGCGTGGCATCTGCTGCTGTCACGGTCGCCTAGAGACGGAATCCACTCACACTGCTGCTGTGGGAAGAATCTAATCCCTGGCTTAGCACTGAGGATGAGGATGAAAAAAATTATAAAAGATGTTGGGCTGTTGGCGAGTATTTACAGCTGTTTGTGCCTCATAGTCTGGGTAGAAACCCAACAGAGTCAGAAGAATGCCAGATGTTAAGCATTAGACTTTTATAATACAACCAGCCCTTAACATTTATAGGGTATTAAATATTAGGATTATTGTGTTTCTATCGATTTTTTTAGAATTTTAAGATGGTTATTTATTAGATGTACTAGTATTTATCATATAGCACAAATCAGCATAAATTGCCATTTAAAGACTAATTCATGCAAAAAGACTATGAGTAAAAAATAATATTAGAAAACAAATTCTAGTAAAATAATTTGTAAGATTTTAATAACATATTCTATGTCAAAATGTTGACTATTTTTCAGAAATCAGTGTTCAGGGATAATTTCATAAAGAATGAACAGTTACCAACAAAAAGGTCAATGTCATGGAGAATGCAGATGAGTTTGCTACATGTATTGAAACTTTTATACAGTAGCTTAAAAGCATTTAGAGCAGACAATATTTAATATTTAGTATATATTTTAGAAGTTCATTATTATGTACTTCATACAAACAGACCACCTTTAGGTATTATTACTACATGGCAGATACAGTAGTGATAAAAAGAATCATCTACTCATTGAGTAGATAATTGTCCAACAATGAAGTCTTGAGCATATGAAAGTTTGTGTTTGTTTGTTTTTTTATTGCAACATACCCGCTAATGAAGGATTTTGAGCTTTATTTGGAGAAATTGGAATGAGTACCCCACACACCTTACCCCACCCTCCCCTTTCAGTGCACTTGCACTAATACTGGGAAATATAACCTTTTATAGAACAATATTACACTTTTATTTTGATTAAACCATTCAAAAATATCATCCTGAGGTAAAATGTGCAAAACAACTGGAAGGTCAGCCTTAATATATGTAGATATAGAACTTAGTCAAGATACAATTTTCTTTCTGATAATCACTTTTATAATAACAACTAGTCTTAGTCATAAAATTATAAAGAAAGAAATATTCAGACCTCTGCTTTGTGTTTTAATAAAAACTGACCAGACTGCATTATTGATTTCTTCACCTTTTTTATCATGCATAAAGCACATAATTCTCATTGAGTCATATTTAAAATATTTCCATTGCTGCTTGTATAATATGGAGAGCAAAGTTGGAAACAGCATCTGGTTGCTTATTGTCAGAAACATAATGCCTACAGCTGGTTGTCTGACTGTTAGCTTGTCAATAATGCAGAGTCCATGCATGTTCGAGGCAAGGGCCAGGATTGTCTTACAGCTCCGGCGCATCGTGACACATGCAGGTACACCTGACTTTAACTACCCAACAGGGCTGGGGGAGGGTTTAGGTGAGTTTAAGTGAAGTGGTTAAATCTGTGTGCAGCAGAGTGATCAGACCAAAGAAATTCAACCAGACTCACATACACACACTGTCTCTTTGTGATAACAATAGTCTTATCTGATGTTGACATATTTGAATGTAGTAACACTGAAGACTATTGTTGATGAAGGCTCTGTCAAGATGCCTTGGCGATAATGAGGATGCTCATGAGAAACACCATGATGAAGAAGATCCACATGAAAAATCTGTCCATCACCTTGGCAACTTTTTTCCACTCCGCTACCTTTGCACACGTGGCTCTCTGCTCCCTGAAGCAGTTGGCAATGTACTGGATGTTTTTCACCACCTTCAAAGAAACAAAGATTAGTTAAGTTGAGCACCAAAAGAAGGCTAAGGAGATCGTAGAATATAAAGAACTGAGGCAGAGTGCTGAGTCACCTGTTTATGTTGAAGGCAGGGGCAGCAACAGGGGCAAGATGGGAGCTGAATCTTTTCTGCTGCATAGAGATTTTGCTCTTTAAACCCCCCGTTCAGGTGCTGAAGGTTTCGGGGGTGGTGTGGAGGAGCCTGGTAGTCCAGTTCGTCCCGTCTGATGTGGTGATAGTGTTGTGTGGGCTCTTGTTTGATTTCACCCCTCTGCATGGTGGAAGCATGGTTGTTGTGATTGTTGTACAAGTTGTATCTACCGTTGGTGTTTCCGTTCGCCTGGCTTCTGTAATTCTTGTTGGGATGATGGGCAGATTGGCCATTGCTGTACTTGTACGGGTTGCTGTCATGTTGGTAGAAGCCATTATGGAAGCTTTCTTCATAGTAGCAACCCTTGTCACCCGAGGGTTCCTCTGGATAGAGCGGGGTCCTCTCGCTCTCGGGTGTTGTGCAGTTTTCCCCTACTTCATAGACGAAAAAGATTTTCGACATGTAGTCGATGATTAGCACCTTGGCCCAGTGAGGAACCGGCTTGGCTTCTGCACCACAGAAATGGATGTTCATGATGAAGATGGTAAGGGATGTGGAGGCTGTGATCATAGTCATGGTGGCAATGTAGTACTTCCCTTCAGGACAGGACAGAGACAAAAATAAGACATTTAGGGAGGGTAATACTACAGGACATCCCCAACTTTAAAGTTATAGTTACTTATTTATCCCAAGTCTCCTTTAAAACAAGAATTTTTTTTCCTCAAACACAGAGAGGGTTTAAACAAAAAATAAATAAATAAACAGGACAGAAAATTTTGCTTTAATCTCTTGGATTTAATTTAAAATCTAAATTCATAACCAACGATTTCAACATCCCATAATTGCCCCAGAAATAAGAAGCTATGGACTAATCTCTCTGCTACAAAATATGGAACAAAAATAAAATCAGGTGATCACAAAGCAGATGTTTTATTGAAAATGTTATGTAAGATAATGCAACAGATTTACAGCATTATTTTAGAAAAAATGATGCTATATATATTTTTTTTATTATTACCTTTTATTCATTATTATAAGGAGGTTATGTTTTTAGTCAAGTTTGTGTCTGTCTGTCTGTCTGTGCACAGGCTAACTTGAAAGGTTTTGAACAGATTTTAATGAAATTTTTACAAAAAGTGCACCTCCATCTAAGGAAAAATCCATTCAATTTTGCTGATGATCCACATCATAATCTGGATGAATTTTTCGTAGGATTCTTCAACATTATTTGGCGGAACAAGCAGTTCCCCCCTAAACCAGAGGGTGGCAGCAGTGACTTTTGAAAGCTTCAGCGTCGGACTCAAAAAGTCCAGAAGTGTTATACTGAAGACAAAACCAGCGGAAATGTGAGCCGTGCCTCGCTCGTGGTTACGGTCTACTGATCAAACAAGGAAGCAAAGTGAATGAAAATTTCTTAATGATACAGATCATATGTGTGTTTTAGCTATAGGTATAAGTCACAGTTTAGGGAAACATTTGCTGTATGGTGGAGGTCTGCACTCTCAGAGTGCTTTTCTAGTTATTATTAATTTTATTTTTTTTTCTTATTCAAAAACCATGGGAACTTTAAGTAATGTAGATGCATCAATAAACTCGGAAATATCAGAACTTTTAAAATAAAATCTCAGAAAACTGAGACTGGTTTGTCATTGGGTTTTTTAACATGTTGAAATTATTGCGATGCAGCTGAAGTACACAGTTTAAACCACACACAATATGTTTATGTCTTTCTAAAGGCAAGGCAAGGCAAGTTTATTTGTAAAGGGGTTTTAGATTGCTGTGTTCACATTTTAAGCATGGCTAAAATTAGGTTTGTTTGCTATTCTTTAGTAAATACCAAGGTGCATTTTTACCTTTTATAAGAATTATGACAAAAGAAAAACTGTATTGAAATGGAAAAAGCAAGGTTCACCACATGATTTTAACTTTTTATTAGTCATCTGATATCAGCCCTCGTTTTGCTTTTAGTTTAAAATGCTGCAACAAATATGCAGTGACCATTACTAAAGAGCAGACTTTAATAGGCTAATTTATCAAAGTTTGCAACTATAGGGCATCATTATGTCCTTGCTGCTAAAAAGAAATCAAGAAAAAGCTATTTTATTTGCTGTGTTTTTCTTTATAATTAAGCAAACTTGAAATACTTTTATATTTTTACATTTTTCAATTGACTATAAACCCTTTTCTAAAGAAATTGGACTTCCTTGCTTGCAAGATTTTTTTATCTAATCTTTTGGCCGCTTCCAATTACTTTAACTTTACGTTTTTGGCCTTTATGGCAAAAACTTGGACACCTATGTGCTATTGCAAGCTTATTATAAAGAAACCTCACAGAATTGAGGTGTTTCCAAACTTGGATCATGTAATTACAAATAATTGAAGAATAGAACACACACGGAAGCACTAGGCAAAAAAACTGACCCTTAACAACTAACGAACTCTGGTTTTTTGGGGGCAAATGTGAAATGGTGTAAGTTGGAAATAAACCCCATTTCCATCGGAATCTATTGCAAAGATTGTAACTTTTTTTTATGAAAAGTCATTACAAAAAATAGATAAAAACTAGTTCAGACCTATGTAGGGCATGCTTTCTGCAGGAGGCATGCTCTCAGCCACCAGCAGTTGGAACACAGTTAGCGCCAGCAGCACCGTAACACCCAGGGACACCTTCTCTCCAGAGTCAGCTGGCAAATAGAATCCCAGAGGGGCCAGAAATGAGATGAGAAAGCAGGGCAGGAGCAGGTTGAATATGTAAAAGGAGGAGCGACGCTTCAGAAGCAGGGTATAGGTGATTTCTGTGTACGGGTCCGAGCAGCATCCATACATCATGACATTCCTGACCGCAGGCATGCCGTGACATTCCCACTCCACGTTCTCTACAAAGTCAGACAAATCGCCACTGTCCATCCCCAAACTGATGTCCAACTGCATGGAAAAAACACAAACTGCTTTAAACTCATAAGTTTCAGCCATCTTATCTCCAATGATTTGGGTTTTAATGTCTTCCACTTTTTCCGAGTCTCATACATCCACAAACCTGGTTGCCATTGTAGGTCCAGGAGCCAAAGGTTAGATTGCATGACTGCCAGTCAAAGGGAAAGTAGGAGACGTCCACCACACATGAGCTCTTCGTGATGGCCGGAGAGTCCCACACAATCTCTCCATTGTAACGCAGCTTTACATTAGTGCTGGGCGCTTCTGAGGACTCCTCATCTGCTCTGCATTAACAGAACAAGGAGAAATGACCTATTAATGGAGGAATGTTCTAGTCTCTGATTGATATCTGTCCTATCTATTTGC
This sequence comes from Cyprinodon variegatus, assembly GCF_000732505.1. NCBI lineage: Eukaryota > Metazoa > Chordata > Actinopteri > Cyprinodontiformes > Cyprinodontidae > Cyprinodon > Cyprinodon variegatus. Next base: position 230,044 of record NW_015151290.1, on the reverse strand, counting down.
TTCTTATTACTGACTTGTTGTAAAGAACAATGTCCGGTTTCCAGACCAAATCACTGGGGATGTTTATCATCTCTAAGTCGTCGTAGTCCTCTTTGTCCCACTTCAGGTAGGCATCATACCAGACCTGCCTGATCCACAGGTAGGTGGTCAATACCTGGTTTCTTTCATCCTAAACACACATCCATTTCAATATAAGCAAAAGGCACATTTAAAACATCCCAATTCAAAATGGTAAAAGCAGCTCAGACAAAGAAGCACATCTTAAAATGATTACGGAACATGTGACACACACTTGTACAAGTCAAAACTCTACAGAAAAAGAAGAGGGATATAAGTCAGTGATTACTTTGAAAGCAGTAACCAGTTCTATGTTTATTACATTGCTGTCTTCAAATTATTCAAAAAGATGAATGTATGAAGAAGCTCTGAATGCATACAAGTAATTCAAAAAAGTAATAAAAAAAGGGAATTCATGTCATCAACCTTTAAGTTTCTGTATTATTGCATTATTGGAGGTCAAATTAAGGAATTACACTGTTTATTAAAGTGTCTGTGTTTCCAGTCTGTTCAGGGAAATGGTCCATTACAATAGATTTTATTTCGGCGTGCAGGTGCCGCAGTGGTTAGTGCGCACGACCCATGCACGAACGCCTTAATTCTCGACACATACCCACTTTCCTGTCAGCCTACTGTCAGAAAAACAAGCCACTAGTGCCGTAAAAAAATAAAAAACTCAAAAAAAAAACAATAGATTTTATTTAACCCATAGGAGGTAGTCAACAGCAGCAGTTATTAAATGTGGAGTTGCCACAGGGCTGTCTCTTAGGGCCTTTTTTTGTTTTCAAATGTTGAATCTAGATTCAGGACTTAAAATATATCCCCAGTACTCTGCATTTGCTCATAAATATAGATAATAGAATCTTGCAGGAGCCATGGGCAAGTTCTGTAAACGCAGGGTTAAGATCGCTCCACTACCTTCCTGTTAATTACAGGGTTGATGTAAAACTTTTATTGCATTTTTCTATACTTCTTAACGAACAGACCTATTCACATTTTATACACAAGAACACAAAATCCACTAGTTTCATATAACCACGGTCTGAGCCCATACATCATTTAATTTTTCTAAGTTTTTTTTAAAGTTTTGTTTGATTTTTCATTGCTCCTCCATTCAGCAATAGTTTTATATTATCCTAGGTTGAATTTAATCACGTTGTCAAGTTCTAATTGTTTTTGTAAAGCTAATAAAGATTGATGGTGGCTGTTGAGGTTTATGCATTTTCTATAATATATAACTAGAAAGGGAAACAAAACCGATTTCTTCAAACTGTAAATTCATATAGTTTGTTCAGATTGACATGCTGTTTGCAAGACTTTTACTGAAACCATAGAAGGATGCGATCAGTGAAGTTAATTTGCACTATAACACAAATATGAATATACATTGCTATAAGGTTTTAGTCTGACAGTAAGATAAGAAAAAGGAAAGAAGATAATGATATCCCAATTGTATCAATCTCTATCAGCAGATGTTGCCCTTTCTGATAAATATAAAGTGAAAATTTTAGGATCCTAAAATATTTTAAGAGTAATTCGTTATACCTTTCGTTTGTTATGCCCATGAAAATTCATATGCAAACTGGGGAACAGTGTCTTGCCTAGAGATATGGGGCAGATTTGCAACCAAACCTCTGAAATTTCAGCTCTGGGGTTCTATCTGTGGTTTCCTGTTAGTTGATGATGTGTTTTAAAGTGTTCTAAAGACTCACCATGTCTTTGATCTGTGACAGCGTGATTTGAAGGGAGACGTTGAGGGCCTTGTCTGTGTCATCCACAGGTCTCAGGGCGTTGGAGTAGTCCTGCATCAGGTCATTCAGAAGTTTTTGGGCATAATGACCTTGAGCACCATGGCACACTGAGGAAACAAGAGGTGGAAAATAAAGACAAGATAATAAAAAATAACTTTTCATCTCTAAAGCTGATCAGCAGCACAGAAGTTGCAGAGAGAAGTCAGCTTAAAAGAAAAACAAAACAAGACAATAAGATAAACCGTCTTGTGAAACTAACCTTGCACCAAAAGGCTTATCCAAACCATCACTTCTGTCTTCATATTTTTTAATCCTCTCTAGCAGTGTGATCAATTATTTAGCACAGCAGCCACCAATATCTGCTGGGTTCAGACCCAGAGCACCTCTAAGTTCGGATCTCTGTTCTCCTTTGCTGAGACGGAGCCAGACGAGACCACAGAACGTTCCTGAAGTCTAACATCCTGTCAGAGGCTTTCAATGCTTCGCTGGCTGTTAGTCGCAAGTCGCATCTGTCTCTCTCTGTGTGTAATTGCTGCTGTGGAACAGGACCTGGGACATCACACACACACACACATCCTGCACTATCACATTGCACAATGTCTCCAGGTTGAAATGTGATGCCCAAAGTCTTCTTCAACCTGTGAGAATAAGCACAAGAAGCTTCACATCACACACTCACAGAGCTGGGTACACAGCTAACGACATGTCACAGCATTCAAGATGGACAAACACAAAGTTACGCACATATCTTTGAGGATATTGTCTCAATCAATGATCACTTCTGCCAGTGTAAATAAGAGACATTGGAAAAACACTGTTTGCAGTTTGTTGAACAATGATAAGGTGGCTTTTAACTTCCTCCTGTCAACAGATTACGGACGAGGGAAAAGTCCTGTTTGACGTCTTACAAATACAGCATTTATAGAAATCCTTTAAATGTTGTGTAATTTTAAAAACGAGTTTTGGATGTTGTTGGTTGTGTTAACAATCTTCTTTTTTTTTTACACAACACAATTGTTTTTAAATAATTAAGTATAGTTTTCATTATAGCAAAGATTAATTAAACAGTACTGTTTTATATATATGTATATATATATATATATATATATATATATATATATATGTGTGTGTATAT
>NW_015151290.1:225532-226981 GCF_000732505.1 Cyprinodon variegatus | reverse complement strand
TATATATATATATATATATATATATATATATATATATATATATATATATATATATATATATATTATGCAACAATGCCAGAAAAATGGTTGAGGCTTTGTGTGATTATCTAAAAAGCCCATAGCCCTCCTAAAAACACTTTGTTTCAGACTCCGCTTCTTATAAAGTTATCATCAGGCTTTGAGCATAAAACACATTTTGTCATTAATCTTTCAACAATACAAAAAAGCTGCTTATTTCTAGCTTATGTTTAAAAAAAACACATCAGGAAACTGAATTCAAAACTTTTTATTTTTATTTTTTATTTTTTTCAAGTTTAAAAAGTCTAAAAGAATAATTCAAGTTATTGTTCTCATTTTTTTATTTTTTTTTTGCCATTTTGAAATCCAAATATACAGTAAGTACCAGGCTGGTGTGTAACACACCTGTTGCAGACCTAATAAATACGCTGCAAATAAACAGCCCTCGTGTTTTTTTGTTTTTTTATTGTTTTTTTTATATAATCCAATCAGAGCTCAGTTTATTCCCATTTCAAGAGAACAAAGCAGAGGTCTGTACCAGTATGTAATACAGACAAATGTTACTGACATAAGTCTGTGATTCTGCAGAGAAACTGCACATTGTGATGTTACTGTGTCACTCAGTTTCTGTGGTACTAAGCTCACCCAGGACAGGTGTTTCCTGTGTGCATCTAACAGTTTGTTTGTCTGTATGTGTTTGTAAGGGAAAAGCAGCCAGACTCTCAGTCAGTAGCAAAGATCAATTTCAGCAAACTATAATATTTTTTGTCATTTATTTTTTTTTGGATGTATTTTATGTGTGTCCTTTGTGTTAAATAAAGGGATCTATAAAGTAAATAAGTCTTAAGTGAGGGTTGAAATACAAGCCTATTTGCTGATCGATGGAAAGCCTGATACAGAAGGCAAGACAAGAAAATGCTATTTTAGTTTTTTGCACAACAGCAAAGGAACCAGAGCATGTCTGGGTGCTGTTAGTCTTGTGACGAGTATACGTGAACACACACACTCTGGGAACACAGTGTACATTCTTTTTAACAAGTTGGGTCTTTATAAAGAAAAAAAACATATTTAAGTATTCGCTGCCAGTATGTTCATAGATAATTCAACAACTGTTGGGATGAATCTTTGCTTAATGTAAGGACAATTAAAGAAACTATAGACAAACTCCATGTAAAGAAAAAAATGAATCTGGAAGTATGGTTGTAGCCAAACTGAATGTTATTAATATTAACATTTACTAACAACAGGATGTTGTAAAGATCAATTAAAGCTACAGTGTGTAATTTTCAGCGACATCTAGCGTTCAGACTGCAGACTGCAGCAACATGAACGTGTCCCCCCCACCGCTTCTCCCCCCCAACAGTACGGCGAGCGTTACGGGACAAAATGTCTTCCACGACGTCCGCATCACCTACCTTCTCAAGTGATGAG
>NW_015151290.1:208685-224682 GCF_000732505.1 Cyprinodon variegatus | reverse complement strand
TTTTTTTTTTTTTTTTTTTGAATGAAATTCTCAATGAATAGGGGTCGGTGTAGGGCCCCAAGTGGGCTGAGAGCTCAATAATTTAGACATTACTGGTAGATAATAGATTTGTCCTTAAAGTTATGATGCGGCATCAAGTTTTCATATTTGTCTGCTGAAACCGCTTTGCTAATGTCCTCAGCTTTCTGGTCAAAGTTTGAGTGTTTTATATCAGATTTCTATGAGAAAGCAAAGGTTTCTATCTTCTACGGAAACAGTTGCAGCTGTGTGACGTAAATTTCTTCATCTGGGGGAGGGAAAAGTGCCTCTCCACAGATGACTGTATACTCTGCATTTTTTGTCATAATCTGCAGTTGTTGTTTTTTTTCTTTAACTACTGTGCATGTATGTTGCACAGTAGTTAAAGAAAAAAAATTGTTTTAAAACATCCTACTTGGCTATTCCCCCTTAACTGAAGACTACTTCCTTCTGTGAGGATTGGAGTTGCCTTCTCTCTCAGAAACTACTGTGCGGCTGCTTGATCCCAGCAGTGGTGGACGAAGTACTCAACAGTAGTACTTGAGTAAAAGTACTAATACTTACTTAACTACAAGTAAATGTTACTTGATATCTACTCAAGCTAAAGTATCAAAGTACTCACTTTTGAAAAAACTTAAGTATTTAAATTCATGCATTTAAAAGTACTTAGAGAGAAATCTACTAATATATAAATTAGTATTTTTTAAAACCTAACTTTCAGTTTCATTTTTAAGAACCATGTACTTTCAGAAACCACCTGACGAAGTGATACGTAGAACCACCTGCTAAAGATTCTACAACCCCTGGAAAGAACTTCAGCACAAAAATGCGGCAAAAAAGGACATCTGTTTTGATTATTAATTCTTATTCAAAGACAAACCCAAAAGAAAAGAGGAGAGTCTTGATTCTCCTCACACTTTCACTATGGAATAGAGGTTTATGGTTGAATCTATTATTAAATAAAAAACAACAACTCTGCTTTGAGATCTCATCCTACTGAACAACTAGGCAACACCTAACACCTCAATAAAATGTATAAACTACATAAATAAACTATATATTAAATCATTACTGCACTGAGGTAGTCACATTTGTGGAGCGTCATGCAAAACAGTTTTGTCCAAATTCAGTCCTAAGGGCTGCTATCTTGCATACTGAAATAACATTTCAAGAAAGAAAAACAGCAAAAGTGGATTACAAAGCTAAGCTCAGCCAAATGGATCCAGTAACTAGCAGCCTTCTCCAAATGTAGTAGAGTAGAAAGCACAATATTTGAATTTGAATTGTTGTGTAGTGAAGGTTATAATAGAATTACTCAAATATCAAAAAGGAAAATGTTCTCCGTTATGTTCCACCACTGAATCCCAGATACTGGAGGTTTGCGACAGGTGAGAAGGTGACATGTAACTTACTAAAGATGAACCTAAGCTCGGAGGGGACTTTTCCTTTGGCAGCTTATGGATAACAGAATGAGTTTTCCTTAGACATCAGGTATGTTTTAAAATCCTTTCTTAATACCAGTCATTTTTTCCTCGTCTTTTTACACCACATGAGATGTTCAAAACAGGGTATAAGCATTTTGCTACACATTTTATTTAATAAAGACGCTTTTGCACCAAGAGTTTAAGGGTCTTGGTTGAAGTAAGTGAGAAATGACTAAATATGTCAAATAATGGGTTTGAATTATATTGAAACTGCAGTTTTCGAAGTCGGACACAAATTACCAGACAGCATAATCCAGATAAAACATGTGGTTGTTTGGGACAAAATCATAACTACAGTAAGCCCATCCATCCATCCATCCATCCATCCATTTTCAAACATGCTTAATCCCAAGTGGGGTCGCAAGGGGTGCTGGTGCCATTCTCCAGCAGTCAATGGGCGAGAGGTGGGGTACACCAAGACAGGTCGCCAGTCCATCGCAGGGCAACACAGAGACAAACAACCATTCACACACATACTCACACCTAAGGAGAATTTTAGAGAAGCCAATTAACCTAACAAACTACAGTAAATAAAACATTAAATATAAGAGCCAACGCTTCGCTGAAATGATTCTTTAAAATAAAGAAACTGCACCAAGGAGCTTTAGCAAACGAGCTTAAACCCCTTTTTTGGCAGATAAGACCACATTACATTTTAGCTTAGCTTTCAAATCTGAACTAATTCAGTAGGCAATCTTATTTTAATAAGCCTTTCAAAGTGGATCAAGCAAAAACTGTTTTTTTTTTTTTTTTATTACATAGAGCTTGGTGACGTTGATTTAAGAGTGATTAGCTGCCCATCCTGTTTCTCTCAATTACCTTCTAATGGTACAGGTAATCTTAGACATTTTCTTATAATAAACACTCAAGCCTAATCCAGTAGCCTATGGTAGGTCAAACCAATACACCCACTCTTTTTTTTTTGTAAAACAATCTAAAGTTGGCCAATTTTGGGTTTGGAACTTCAAAAGAAAAAGAAAAAAGAAAAATAAAAACAAATTGTGTGTGTGGATGTATATCCACAAAAGCCATGCTGATTCACCAAATGGGGACAAAGCACATCCACTGCAAATTGATGCTTTTGTAATGGAGGATAGGCCATGTTGGGTGTTTAAGGTTGCTTAAATGAAATGCCAGATGTAGGACTGAAAAACTCTCATGATCTGTTTGTAAAATCTGATGCACACAAATGATGCAAAACCAGTAAAACTAGGGAGCCTTAAAGTGTATTTTATCCTGTTTACCTTAGACTTAGACATATTTTACTTGTCATTTAGTGTAAGTGTAAAACAAAAAGAAATTTCTTTTGGAACAGCTCTCCGGATAATTACCTTGAAAAACTGTTAAATGAAAAAAAAAAAAAAAAAAAATATATATATATATATATATATAAACAGTAATATAAACATATGATATGACATAGGTGCAATGATTCAAAGTCATGGCACCTGATTATATAAGATAATCCACGGTAATAAAGAGTATATTTTTAATTTTATTGTTAAATCATTAGAAGTTAGGTCTGTGCAAAAAGAAACGATACATATAATCACAGGGTTAGGTCTGTGGGTTTATCCCACAAAGCTAACCCACTTGTTGCCATGGTTACCTGGGGTATCAAATGTATCTAGCTAACTTTTTTCATTAACAGCACAATAAGTTTCTTCAGTCCTGCATCAGTAAGAATCAGGCAAGTATTTTCAAAGCTATTTGCTGCATCTGTGTTGTGGCTGCTGTTGTGTAGACTGTCTGCCCTGATGAAGAAAAGACCTACTTACCAGCCCCTCACCCAGATCTCCTGAGGCCCTTCAGATGTCAGCGCAGCTACCGCTAACCGTGAAGTGGCTCAACACACACACACACACTTCACAACACCTCCTATGAGCATGTGTGTTTGAGAGAGAGACACTCAGACAGAGAGATAACGGGATGAGGCGTTGTGGTAGCTGTGGCAGAGCGCATAATGAAACATAAAAGATGTGACCACAGCTGTGAGCCAAACACACTAAACTTTTAAAGTGGGGTGCTTCTCCTTTCTTGTTCACAATAAATGAAGACAGACTGTAGAAACGAAGCCTTAATGAGCCTTTTGTTAAAGATATTGTGGATTGTAAAACATTGACAGTATTGAGATCATCATTCAGTCCAATCATAGAGTAGAAATACATTTGTATTAATAAGCTTTCTCCTTTGTTCAGCTCGCCCAGGTTTTATAAACGCATCACATGCACGACTATACTGAAGCACATGTATGCGGACATGCAGAAACAGTCCCCCAAGGGAACAAATGTGTGAAAAAAGAGCAGGAGCTGAGATATATCTAAGTGTTTGTGTGTAATGTTAGTGAGTTTGCACGTGTGGACTTGGATGTGGTTAGGTGTTTTAAAGTATATCCTTTAAAAGTAAAGATGGTGCCTCTCATCCTCAGCGGCTCTGAACACCACATGAAGACGGAGAGACATGCAGAGAAAGAGCGGGAGAAAACATGAGGGGGAAGGAATGGCTTCTCTGAGCCTCTTTCCCGGTTGACTGTGGTTTTCATGAATATGTTTTACTCTAACAAATTTCTCTGACCTTAAATATATTTTGCACACTACACATTTGAAATCCTTTGCATATATAGTATTGGTTAAACCTCTAATTCTGTTTTATTCTATGCTTCTTTAAACTAACTAAGCCTGACAATACAATGGTTAAAGTCTTATCTATATTCTAAACCTTACATCTTTACATTTCTTTTTTATGCTGAATTAATGTGTTTTAGCAACTCAAAATTTCTTACACCTTTACGTTAAGATGCAAATTATTCAGGATTAATATAACATTAAAGGTAACAACCTAATAGTTTTATTTGCTTTACCATTAAATTGCAAAGTATCTAGAATTATCAGAGTATGGCATGGATGTAATGTCTGTGAATTACGTATAACAACATTAAATTTCACCTTTTAAATAAGAAAATTAAAAGCTGAATAGGATTTTTTATCTAACAAAGGTTGAAGGCCTACAAATATCCAACAGCATCATAAAAGGCCAATTCTACACGCACACTCAGAACACTACAGGTTTTATTCAAAGTTTATAAAATAGCATAAGAGCCCACAACAACTGATGTATGCACTTCATACAGTGTTTGATTCCTCAGGAGTTTGTTCAGGATCATCAGGATGCAACTGATATTCAGAGTGGAGATCATTTAATCGTGTTCGAATTCAATCCAGGTAGATCCAACATAACAAAATGAACCAAGAAATGTCACATAAAAACCTACTAATTGTATTTTTCCAATAATTCTTGCACATTTGAATCATTGATATCTCACCAGCAGCTTCTTTTCGTTCATTTGCGCAAACTGTAGAGACACAAAGTCTACGAATAAGAAGGAAAAGTTAATTCAATGGTTTTGAGCTTTGTCCGTGGCTCTTGCTTTATGAATAATGGTAATAAAATAAATCATTTTAAATAGTAAAAAAGAAAATATGTTGCAACTCTTGTGTTTAGCCCTTTTTAGTTGTTTTACTTAAAAAGAAAATTCTAAACAGATACAATTCTGTCAAAAGTAATTTGTTTTCTTTACTCTTAAACATATCAGTTATAGTTAATCCTTAGATATTTCACCCTCCTGGCAGATTTAAATTTAGAAATATCCCTTTACCAAGACATTGGTTTCTAAACAGAAAAGAAAAAACAATGTAAAAGCTATATCAGTACAAAAAAAAATGTATTACCTAACTTTATCACTTAACTATCACTTTTTATTTAAAAATGTTGAAAAGTGTTTGTTTTGAAAATTATGTACCCACTAATAAATAAAATAAATATATATAATTATTTATTGGTATTACAGCAATAACTATTTTCAATTTTCTGACTAGTTCTTTTATGATCCCACTGGGATTGGAGATTAATTTTTGATGGTGAGCACCAAGTCTTTGAGATTAGAAGACCTCCTTACCATCACCTTTATTTCCCTTCATTTTACCAGGTCAGAATCCATTAGGGACACAATAAAAAACTAGCTTTACTTCAAGTCAGAAAAAACATTTATAAATGAAGATATGTTATAATCTGCCAGGGGTATAAATATCTTGGGGAGTAGCCGTGAATTCAGAAAAAAAACTTTTTTACATCAAATAACATTTATAAAAAAAACAAAAAACAAAATGACCCTAAATTTCATTAAACACGTATTTTAAACATCAGCAACCAATCATGATCAGGCTTTGTGAAACCATACCCACAAAATCTTTTTGCATCATTATATTTTCTGTAGTACTACATTATATTTCACATAAAGTTCTTTTTGTTCCGCTAATCCATAGTCTGTGACTTTATTCAACCTTTCTCTTCAGGTTTTAAATAAGAATAAAATGTCATTTTTGACATAATATGAGAACAAAGTCTAATTCATAACTTAAACCCTTTTTTTTAGAGAAGCGTCCGCTAACATATGCTGTTATCTCAGACAGTGAGGGTTTGTCTTTTTTCTCAGTGTTCTTAGTTTAAATACATTTGGGTTTGGGGTGGGTACTAGTGATGAACGACCCTGCAGTATGACAGGAAACCCACTTTGGGTCCTCGCATCTCTTCATGGGCGACGGAGTTTGAACAGCACATCTAAAAAACCCTTAAATGACAGAAAGTTTAAAGTCAGATATCAAAACATTTTGCACTGGTTCAAGCTGAACAACCGCCTCCTTTCCCGTTTCTTGTGCTTGTTGAAAACTGTCCTGACGGCGTACTCAAACACCTGCTGCACGCCACGGTTACTCAAGGAGGAGCACTCCAGGTAGCCCTTAGCGTGAACCTCATGAGCCACTCGTTTCCCCTCCGCCGGTGAGATGCAGCTTCCCCGATGAACCCCCATCTCCCTCAGGTCCGTCTGGGTGGCCACGACCAGCACCGGGACCCTGGGCAGGTTCTCTCGGACCTCGGCGATCCACTTGTGCTGGATGCTGGCAAGGGAGTTTGGGTTGGCCACCGAGTAGCACATAAGGACGACGTCAGCCTGATGGTACGATCTCGGGCGGATCTGCTTGAAGTTGTCGTTGCCTGCCGTGTCCCACAGGCCGAGGCTGATTTGGACCCCATCCATATATACCTCCACGCCCGTGTTTTCGAACACAGTAGGCCTGTACATGTCTGGAAATGTCTCTGAGGTGAAGCGGACCAACAGGGCCGTCTTGCCGACCGCGCAGTCCCCAACCAGAACACACTTCACGGACAGTTCAGTCATGCCATTCATGGCTGCTGTTGATTAACAAAACTCTCAGGTTCTATTGGGTTCTTCTAAGAAAAGTCAAGGTTGTCCTGACTGAAGGATATAAGGTCCTCGATTGGGGGTTGTACTTTCGTACCTGAAGGCAATTTTCAACAAAGCCAATGCTCAGCCATATCAATGAAACTCCATTACTAGAGTTGTTCTCTTGCAGTGGCAGTTGAGTGAACTGAACTATATGGCCTCAAAGGTTGCTTAGACATCTGGTGCATAGACACCTCTTCAACAGAAGCTTTACGTAACCGCTCGGTTCTTCAGGCCATCTTGGCTTGTCTCGCTTCCGCTCGGCCTCAGCTGCAAAACGGTCCGCTGTAGGGATCTCTCTGCCGTCCTGTCCTGGTTTACCTAGCGTCCAGCTCAGATCTCGATGTTCGTCGCTGGATATGGATGTTCTCCTGGGAACAGGGGATCAGACATGTTAGTAATATCGAGAATCACAAGTTGAATGATTCAGTCATCATTTAACCTTTTTTTAAGTTTCTCTCGAAGGATTAACAAAAATGATTAAACACCCAACCTACCATGAATGTGTGCGCTCCCCTGCTTTAACGTCAGATAATCTTTGACTATATAAGAGATTTTAATACGGAAGTAAAGAAATGTATGCTTGGGTGTGACCCAGAATCCACTGTTTGATCCTGAAAACACACACAGGTGCTTATCTTCTAAACCCAATCATCAAGCTTACATGTGTTTCACTCTTTTGCACTAATTTTATGGTGTGTTTTTAACATCATCTCCTGGTGTTAGTTCTGCTGTTTACATCACATTTCATGTTTCTACAGGTTGACCAAAATAAAAAAAAACTGGCGTAGATGTTTATTTTCTATGCAATTATGGAGATCAATGTTTATTTTAATTGCTTAAGAATTATGAGCTGCTTCTAACTGATCCTGCATTTCGCGAAGCAGAGGAAGAAGTAACCTCAAAACCACCTTCCATGTCATCTAGATGGAAAGACCTGCCATCGCGCAGATGGGACACATTAATCAGTGGGTTTTCCACATTTCAGCTCAGTGATCTCACATGTAAAAAAAGAAACTGATTTTGATAAAACAACAACAAAAGCAAACATTTACATTCTATGGAACCTTTTTCACTTTTGTTTATTGATTAAAGAAACAAAATTAACATGAAAATTGGCTGATTTTAAAAGAAAAACAAAGCGACTCTGTTGCCATAAAGGCATCAAAAATAGGTTGTGTTAAAACCAAAGAAAGAAATAAAGACTAACCCTCAAAAGAAGCAACCAAACTAAAGCAGATGTTCGGGCCTACCTTGTCAGTCAGCCCAATCTTTAACGGGCGGATGTCGGCTGCCGCCTGTCAGATGTCACCCTCTCGAAAAGACAAACTTAAACGAATCTATCTGTTAATGCAGATCTACGACCTGTTCGGCCTCATGGCAACAGAGGGAAGGAAGGTGGCAGAAAATGAGGCCATCACTGAGATAAAATGCTGAAGCAGCCTGTGAAAGACTTGATCGGTAATAGGTAGGGGAGGGAAGTCAGAAAGTGCGAGAAAAGGCAAAGTAAAACACATCCGCTTGTTGGAGTGTGGAGGTGTGACAGATCTACAGCTCACCTCCCCCACAGCAGCTGTGCTTCATACAATAAGGCTGCTTTTTTAATCTCTTCTTACAGTTTGGATCACTTTAGCTGGTTTTCTTACAGCTGGTGCTCAACTTGGAACTTAGACACAACAAATAGCAGCTCAACTGGAACAAAGATCGCAACTCCGATCGTAAAAAAAACATAAATCACTGATATGAAGTTATGCTGTTTTTTACAAGCTGTCAGAAATTCAACAAATATGGCTGAAAAGGCATTCTGCCCAGGACGTCATTGGCCAACGAGGTGTGAGCGCAGGAGACCGGCCTGCTATGATAAGGCGGCACGATTCATCCTGCTGACCACGGTCTTTTTAAGAATACCACGTTTTCGTTCATTTCAAAATCAGGGTTTCATAAAGAATCTACCTATCTAAAAGTGCTTTCCAATCAGCAGCATGTAATTCTCTATAAAGGCAAAGTCCAAAAAGAAACATAGACTTTTATTTACGTTGTAATCAATACAAAGAGCTGTTATAGCTCCAAAGTCAGGAGCCACAATAGGTCTTCAAACGCTTATAGGCCTAGCTGTAAGTGATGCAGTTGCACTGCAACGGCATTTAGGAACATAGAAGAACAAAAAAGGTAAGGCGAAAACAACCAACACAGGAGTGAGAAACTTGACATAGATGTAAAATCCACACTAAATTGAATAGCTACTGAAAAAACAAGCTCAACTGCGTGTTGTTTCTGTGAGTGCATTGATGTTTAGGTAGAGCGGTGTTCTACTTTGACTTGAATTCACTAACCCGCCAGTCTATAGCTGGTCATGCAGTGTTGGCTGTTCATATAAAGCGGTCATTTTCACGCTGGGAACAGGTTTCAAATGTCTCTGCTTTGTGTGAACGGGATCAATCCAATTCCAATCTATCCAATTCTATCCAACCAGGAAGTTTGTAGGATAGACGTCACTGAAACCTGGCTTTGGGAGGACACAATGCTGTTTTCAAACAATTGTGGAGGGAATTGATTCCTGCAGTAAGAAGAGTATTTGGATTTTATATTCTATGGATGGAGCTAAAGATTAGGGTGATGGCCAGGAGCTCACCACTAAAGATACATCTGGAAAAAACAGAGAGCATGAGAGGTGTCAGTCGGGAATCCTAATAAGGATTTAATTATTGTGATGTTGAAAGAAACGTTTGATCATTACTGAGAGAGGTACAATATAAGATCATTTTAGACATATTTTATTCATTATTAAAATGTTTAATTTTTAAAGCATACGTGGCATTGTTTTATTATACCCTCACAGATTTCTCTTTTACTATTTTTGGTTCAGAGAGTTTCATTTTAAATACAAATTAGACAAAGGTATGGGTCATTTGAGGCTGAACTGATTTTTTTCTTTTTTTTTGTGAAATTTCTAGAAAAAAGGAATTTCTGAATTTTCAAAGGAAATCTTTAAACAGGCCTTCTATTTATGCAGGCTTCAATATCTTTGGTTCTCAAATCATAGCCAAGTACCACCTTGGTATGGATTGAAAGATAAATAAGAACTGATTTACTGTACAGTTACCAGGTATTCTCAGCTGCCCTTGTACAATGATCAAAAATGAAGTGTTATATCATAATATAGAGAATTCCCAGTATGAACTGATGCAGACAACAGCGTACCAAAAGCAAGCTTCCCATTTAGCTTCAAGATTGGAGCCTGAAAATGAAAATCATAAGAAACATTTGCTAATCTGCCTGGCTGTGTGTTTCCTGGACGGGGCCGCCTTTTACAGCTGCTTTTCGTATCTCTGCTTCTGTCTCCTTGAACCCCAGTCGGCCTCAGCAGATGGTCGCTCACACTGAGCCTGGTTCTGCTGGAGGTTTCTTCCTGTTAAAAGGAGTTTTTCCTCTCCACTGTCACCACAAGCATGCTTAGTATGAGAGATTGCATTTGAGTCGATGCAATCAACTAGTTTTCCTTAGATAGAAAACTTTTAATCAATTTGTCTGTAGGCTCTGGTTGAACGGTAAAGTGTCTTCAGATGACATGTGTTGTTAATTGGTGCTATATAAATAAACTGAATTGAATTGAATCGATGGTGTCAGTCTATCTGTCTAAGTACTGTTAGCAATTTAAGGATAACAATATATTCCCTAATCGATGTAGTTTCAAACATCAAAGCAACCTGTTCCATAAAGATTACACAGTACTGAGTGCCAAAACACTGAATATAGTACATAGTAAACATTTCTTTTTCATTTACTCCAGTTATCACCAAGTCTTATATAAAAAGTAAAGATATTGGATTTTGAGGGTGTTGCTTTGACACTGATGGGGGGACTAAGCAGAAAAAAATTTGACCCTTACCGTCAAATGTCCTGTTGTCTTTGTAAAACACTGTTTAACTGTATGTTAAACGTCTGCTGTTTAGATAAAGTACTCATGCTATTTTCAGAATTTAATCAACAAATATCATACAGTGTAAGGCTAAACTCAGAAGCATAGCGGAGCTTGGAAAGATATTTTTTTAGCTGTGGACAGTTTAATATAAGTTTTTTTTATAATCAACATAAGAGAAAGTATAAAAGCTACAACATTTGAAAAGCTACCTCCTAAGTTCAAATCAAGCAATAGGTTGCTGGTACTTTTTTTAAAGGCTAATAACATTTGATTCATTTAAAACCAGAAACTATTTCAACTAGGAATTAATAGTGACTTTTTAAATAAGCTAAAAATGATGGTTCTGCCTAGTAGGCTGTATATATAACCGTTTAATTTGCCTCTTGTTATAAATGCTTGGGCAGGCTCTGAATAACCTATTTGTTTAAGAATAAACTCAGGTAAGTGAACTAAAAAGTGAAAAATTCAACATATATTTTAAGTTTGTAAAGAAAAGGACTGGAAACCTAAACTGATGTAAAAACTAACTGGGTTCAATATTGAATGTTTTTTTTCTTTTTGTTTTGTTTTGTCTTGTCTTCCATTTCTCCAGGACTTAATCTCTGTTAGGGCAACACTCTGGAATAAATAAAAATACGATGAAGACAACAAGACTCTGGAGTGGAAACAAAGGGAAAAAAAAACATCTAAGAAAAGACAAAAGTTGAGGCTTTTTTTTTGTTGTTGTATCTACAATGAAACCATTGTATTTTCCAGCATAGATGGGGATCTTCACTGAGTCACTCTGTTTCAGGTGTTAAGAAGCCCACTTTAAAGAGAAAATGTCTGATTTACAGGGGAAAATGTGAGAGGAGAAAAATGACAAAAGTTACTGACTTCAAGCCACATTTGATTTTCCATCTGAGTGACAGTGGCTAAATAGTGTCTGTTAATGCTAGTAGTGAATTTTGACAACACAAGAATACCCAAAGAGTAGAAAAAAAGATAACTTCTTAGTCAAAATATACACAAAATAATATATATTTAATATTAGGTTATTAAGATGTCTTTCCTGTAAGAGATTTAAAACAGCTGTGATTATGTGGCCTTTTCTCCTCTGAATTATTCAATTATTCACAATTAGTGAATTATTCACATTCATATGTTGCAAACTTGCAGATGACTAGCAGTACAATGAGGCTGTAAAACTGTAGCTGAAATTTGAAGTTTATTTCTGAAAATTGTCAAAAACTTATTATACTGTTTAGCGTAAGGAGGAGAATTACCGCCATCTACTGGATTGCTGAGGTATTTCATCAAGACTTAAGCAGCCCTGCAGGGTTTAAAATAAAAGATAAAGGTCAAATCTTTGGGGTAATGTCAATACTTTTAAAGTGTGTAAGAGTAGTCAAAAAGAACAAATGCCAAGTTAAGAAGAAAATGCATTTAGGGGGAAAACAATATTTTTCTATGAGTAAATGTAGGATTTTACCCTATCTGCAGTAGTAGCCTACTGGCTAAAATGCTTCACAAGCGTCTTGTTTGCTTCACATATCCTCCTTGCAAACATTTCTCTGAAAGCTGTAGTTTCACCGATGTTTGTACTAAATTGATGTGCTTAAAAATAAATAAATTGGGTTCCTAAATTAGGTCAGGCGTCAGCCCCATCCTCAGCTATGGAGACGTCTTTTTCTCACAGTCCAAAGAAAAAGAAACAAGCCCTTCAATTTCCACCTGTATTCTTTTTAGAGTTTTGAATTCTGCAGTCTTGTCTGCTGCTCCTGTCAGGCCACTACATTAAGGTTTAATAATAAATTCAGGTTTTCTCTTTTCTCCTTTGTTTTAAAACACCTTAACAGTTATCTTTGGTGACTTTGTCCAAAAAACTATAATTCAATAAAATACATCTAAAAGCTAGAATGCCATATTTGCTGTACTTCAATCATTAAAAAGTATTTAAAGAATAAAACAAAAGATATCAATGTAACAATATAAAAAAATAAGCTACATTTCATTCTATATTAGATATGATATAAATAAAATTGTGTTAAAGGCAGAATTGAACACAGACTTAAATACTGTTTTCATCTTAGCTCTTATATTTTATGTCTTTAGTAGAGTTTGTGTGTGTGTGTTTGTTTATCTGTGTACGGGGTAACTAGAAAAGTTATTGTTAGGATTTTTCAGAGGTGTCCCTAATGCCAAAGAACAATCTATTACATTTTGGTGATGATCCAGTTCATAATCTGGATACAGGATTTTGTTTTTTATAAGATTCTCTAACATTGTGAGATAGGGATATTTGGCGGAACATGCAGTAACCCGTTAAATCAGAGGATGGTAGCAGTGACTATTGGCAGCCTCTGCATCGGACTCAAAAAGTCAGGAGGTATTTCACTGACAAAAAACAAGACAAAAAAAAACACAAGAAAAGGGAATGTTGTTGGTTAGATCAACTGAAAACTTTTGAATGGATTATTTATTATTTATTTGTTTTTTTAAATCAGGTGTGCCTTATGCCAAGGAATAATCCATTAGATAACGATCCAGATGATGTTTGAGTTTTAGCTATAGGTGTAAGTCAAAAGATGGTGCAAAAGGTCTACCCTCTCCGAGTGCTTTTCCACAAGTTAAACTTTGATTTTTCAATACATAATTAGGGGAATCTTTTTTTTTTTTTTTTTACTACCACACCCTGCTGAAGGAAAAATGCTGATACCGTATATAAAATTCTTAATGTAGCTTCGATATGAAAATAATCTTATTACAAATCTAAATGTTTAATTCTAGTGTTGCTCTTAACTTAAATATGAGCTGCTAGAAATTATAAAAATACGTTAAAATATACGTTGTAATAGTGAACTGACCCCTTGATGCAGATAGTTTTTGATCTGAAAAAAACTAAAAACAAAATTAAAAAAAACTTTTTAAAAAAAGGATGGATTTTCCACTGCATGTTCTCTTTTCTACTATAAAAGTAGGCAAATTGTCTCACTTTCAAACTTATACCCAAGGGAAGTGGTATTTTTATATAATTAATAAAATTTTCCAGGACACTGTAATAGAAAACACATTTAAGTTATTGGCATTTCCTTGTCATTGCTAGGGTTCCCAAAAAGCACTGCCCTGGTGAATCTGGCTTAGGATTGTCTTTCCCCAATGAATAAAGATCAGACAAAAAGTACGATCTTTATTTTATCTTATCAAGTTGTAATTGTAAGTGTAAATGTTTATGTGTCGCCTCAAACAGAAAGTCATTTTATTACATTTAGTTTAAACAACTATGGAACTGATTATTTAGCTTAAAACAATACATTTCTTAAAAGCTCCATTGACAGAAAAAGAAAAAGGTTTCAAAAAAGCCTCAAGCTGAAGCGCTGAAACAAACCTGCCAGCAAACAGGCTAAAAAATGAAGACAGGTACAAAAAAATGTAAAGAAATAGATTTATTTCACAAATAACATACTCTGTAAAACTGTAGACAAAATTACTAAAAATACATTCTTTAGAATAAGTGTGCACGCAGTAATACATCAAAACTCACTCTTTTTAGAAAAATAAAGCAACAATTTAACTATAAAACTGATGCAGCATCCTTTAGAGGTCGGCTGCTAAAATAGAGTTTTTTAAAAGCTATAAGGAATGAGATTGAAGGCAACTTCACACAGAGACACCTGAGTTTGAGGATCAGAGGATTAGCAGCTAACCTTTTTCACATACATACGTGTTAGAAAACGTTGTGTTAGTGCGGCCAGGTGCTGAGCCTAAAGCGGGGCAGCTGCCTCAGAAGCCACAGCAGAGATTGCTCCATCTGCTCAACGATAGCGGCTCACCTTTTTCTGCCCTTTGATCATATGTGAAGTTTTAACACACAGGCTGAGGTGAGTGTAAATCTAAAATAAAGAGAAAAGCTATATCTTTTCTTAAAGTCATTGACTGTGTTAAAAAAATATATCTTTGTGTAAAAGAACATTAGGTTTAAGGTATTAACTGTGTTTTAAGAGAACCTGCGTACATCCTGCAGAGGAAGTCTCCTTTCTGCGCAAACTATCAGAATTTATTAAGATGAAGGTAGAAACCGGTAATAGTAAGGCTCAAGTCTGCCAACTTCAAAATCTAATCATTTAAAACAGATATGAGGTAAAAACCAAACCTTTAAAGAATTTCAACTATAAAATGTATACGCCTACAACACCTTACAGGCAAAAAAAAGAAGAAATATTTGTGTTTAATACCAGTAACGCAGTCCCATTCCATAATGGGTGAAAGGTAAAAAATTTTTTCAGGTTACACGACCTTTAAAATGAGCAGCTCAAGGACTGATGGAGAGGGTTAATTGTTGGGGAAAAAATACCAATACTGACAGTTGGGTTTTTTTTGGCACCGTACAGATTGTTCTTAAAAACGAGTGCGTGAGATGAAGAAAGTTCACGGCAGCAGAGACGGGGTCTCATCACTTCAAAGAGACCAACACGAGGCCCGGCTTCGGCTCACTGAACCTGAGAGGAACACACAAGCAGAAGCTATGGGTGAAGGTGAACTTGTCTCATGCTTTCGTGTGACTTGTCTCGTGTGAGTGCATGTGTACCTGTAGTGCTTGTTGGTGAGGTAGTCTATGACGGCGGGGCGGATGCGGGCCACTCCCCCCTGGCTGTGGT
This sequence comes from Cyprinodon variegatus, assembly GCF_000732505.1. Taxonomy (NCBI): domain Eukaryota; kingdom Metazoa; phylum Chordata; class Actinopteri; order Cyprinodontiformes; family Cyprinodontidae; genus Cyprinodon; species Cyprinodon variegatus. Next base: position 209,319 of record NW_015151290.1, on the reverse strand, counting down.
TTCCTCTTCCTGTGATGACAGAGAGCTGAGGTTGACACAGACCCCGCTCGCAGTCTGTTCACAAAGAGGTCGGAGAGAAACAAAACACACAAAATTCAGTTAACAGGAGCAGGCTGGCACCACAGTATAGTGGTAAAGGTGAAGCAGCATCATGACACCAGTTGATGCTTTTAGATTTAATGATTCAATGGATTTTTAAAAATAAATATAACTTTATGTGAGGCAATTATCCAACTTAATCTAGTCACCTATATTTATAAAGTTCATTAAAAAAACAAAGTGCTGTATGTCTAATAATAAATGAAGGTAAAAAGTTCTTGGCATCTGAACCAGCATAGAATAACTGAAAGACAACAGGGAGCTGGTGGAGAGCAGCAAACATAATATGTTCTTGCCTTTTTTCTTTTTTTTTAGAAGACAAGCGGCTGGATTTTGGACAAGCTGAAGGCAATTAAGTGACGCCGGTCTGAACCTACATACAGCATGTTATAATAATTAAAACCTGAGGTCATAAAGTTGAAAATACTCTGTTCTAAATCCTGTCTGTACAAAACATTCTTGATTTGGGCATTCTGTCCCAAAGCTTGTTTCTGCTACTGAGATTTGTTTGTAGAATATATATATATATATATAT
>NW_015151290.1:204999-207755 GCF_000732505.1 Cyprinodon variegatus | reverse complement strand
ATTCTTATACTCTGTGATTTATATTTAATTAAATAAGTTCTGTAGGTTATTTTGCTTTCCTATATCTTCAGCTAACATCCAGTTTGCAATGGTTTAATATTGAAATCACCTACTCACTTTATGCCTTTTGAACACCTGGAACAGCACTTTGAACTATTGCTTCAGATAACAGTTTAACTTGGTCAATTAGTACTAAAGTTTCAAATATTGAAAGGTAAAGGGGAGAAATTTTTTCAAATCACTTGAAAAAACGTCCCTCTTCCAAGAGGGAACTCCTATTTAACACATGCGAGAGCATGCACACGCCCATTTCTCCTCATGCACGCTCTGTTTAAAAGTTTCTGTTTGTATCGCTCATACAAGCTTACTTTCTAAACGAAGATTTGCATTTTTTTTTATGTCAGAATCACCATCGGTAAGTGAAAATGTATTCACGACAAGCAGACATGTTAACAAAAAAAAAAAAACATGTGTAAAGCCAATTGTAATACAGATATCGTGAATGCAAATAGGTGTATTTCTCTGCATCTGTAAAGCTCTGCAAGCATCTTTATAGCTAACTTTAGCATGCTAAAGACCATTAAACAAGCTATCGTCTAGCAAGATTTTTTTTTTGCTTTACATTTAGAGCTTTCAAGAGGAATGATTGACAATTAGGAGGAAATCTTATTTTGATGATCCACCTGGAAAAAGTACATCCTCTACCATACCTTTAAATGATTTTGGCATTTAGATTGTTAAACTCTGACGATTTCTGCAACCCTTTAGCTTTTTTTTTTTTTTAGCTAATTCAGCTTCTTCATTTAGCTTTATGCTTTTGTATAGTATTTTTACAGGTTACTTTCTGGCTCCAGATGGTAGAAATCTACCTGCTACTTGCATCAGACTGATCAGAGTTCATGTTAGAAGGAAGGCTGTGCAGAATATTTGCTTCACCTGCAGTTTTTTCCTCCAGGACCTGAGCCAGATGCTCTAACGCCTCATTCACATGCAGCCCGTGGAGGTCCATGATGTTTCTGGGCAGCAGCGATTGGTTAACTCTTTCAAATATATGCACAGCTGCTCTGTGGTTGGCTTCACGCATCCGTTGGCCATGCAAGTGTCCCTAAAAGAGTAGAGAAAAACGCAATTAATACTTTAAGCTGGATTTTAAACTGAAAATTTACATTTTATTTACGTTTTTATATCTAAGGCCGATACTTTACACTCTTTACAAAACCAAAGAAAAGAAAAAAACTTAAACTAAGATTTATGCAGATCTATATAATAAAGATAAGGATGTTCTGAAACCTTTTCTGTTTATTTTTATTATCTTCTGAATAAGTTTGTTAACTTGTTGTTGACTCAGACTTTAGCCTCACACAGCAAAAACAAACACAATCAGGTCAATAAAATACTACAGTTGTCTTATACGACGGAAATATCCTATAGGTTGATATTTGATATATTCTAAATATAGAGAAAACATTATTGCCCAGGATCATAGCAAGCTGTTGAAAATGTACCTTTAATTTCTACTGCTAAAAGGAATTAACCAGTAACTTTGGTTCTAACATTATTTGGACTTCCCACAATTCATTTTATATTGTATGGTGATCCAACAAAACATACTGAATATTTGGGAAACAAGGAAATGTTTTAATGATTCCCTCAAAATAAAAACTAATAAGAGAAACCTTTTTTGGAAATGCAACATGTTAAGAAGTCATAAACCTGAAACTGAAAGAACAACTTTCATTATAGAAACTGACCTGTTTGACTAAGTTTACTAAGGGTGAAAAAATATTATGTGTAAAGCTGATTGAAACATCTCCTGAATACCGGCAGCTGAATAAAAGTGATATACAAACCCTTTAGATATTCATAGGTAATACGTTTTCTAAACCATTATTTTTTTTCCACTTCACGTTCTTGTCCCACTCTGTTGGCCTAGAAAACAGGTTGTTGCAGTGCAACTTGTGGGAAAGTTTTAAATATAAAAACTATTGCAGCAATTGACTGTTTGTGTATTCATTCTTAATCTAAACATGATTATGTATATTAATTCTTAACCCAAGAGTTAATAAACTGTTACCTGCTGTGCATAAAACGAGGCCACTTCTCTGCGACCCTGCTTATAAGCTTCTGCAGCCTTGGCAAAGCTCTCAATCTGTCGTCTTCTCTGGAGATTAGCCTCAGCCCGGAAGTCTTCATACTCGGGGTCCTCTGTATCCTGATAGGTAGGTGCAGCAGACTGCAGTGGCTTCTGTTTCTGCATGGATTAAATAAAAAGAGCATAATGCAGGTAGCTGCTCCTAAAATCTAAAGAATGTGTTGAAACAAATTGTTAAACTTGTTTATAATGAACCAGTTCAGCATGCAAAAGTTAAAATTAGAAGAAAAAATTAAGAGATGCACATGTGTTAGGAGAGGATGAGGTCACACCTTTTCCCTTTCCTTGCTAGCAGTTCTGTGCTGGTCCGACCGAGGAGCTCCTGATGCAACAACCATCTTCACAGGTTCCTCCTCGTTGAGAAGGGAGCGTAGAAACAACTCTGTCTGAGTCAGGTTGTACCTATGCAGAAAACAAAAAAAACTAAAAAATATATATACACTCACCAGCCACTTTATTAGGTACACCTGTCCAACTGCTCGTTAACACTTAATTTCTAAGCAGCCAATCACATGGCGGCAGCTCAGTGCATTTAGGCATGTAGACATGGTCAAGACAATCTCCTGCAGTTCAAACCGAGCATCAGTATGGGGAAGAAAGGTGA
>NW_015151290.1:199128-203946 GCF_000732505.1 Cyprinodon variegatus | reverse complement strand
ATATATATATATATATATATATATATATATATATATATAGACAACAAAAGGTCTGGTAGAACACTGAAAATCAAGTATTTCCTCAATATAACAATAAGAGAAATAAGGTTCAGGAGTTATAGCTTTCATTTTAGGAAAACAAGGAGCTAAAACAAAAACCTAACCGCTTACATGATGTTATTGATGCAAAAAAGCCCAACCAGTCTGTTATATATGATTACAAGATAGTGTAATTGATTACAGCCTTTCCATACTTGTGATCTCTGAAGATGTCCTGCAGGAAATGTTTGTCAATGGTGGGAAAAAGTTCATAAAGCTGCTTCTCCTTTAACAACGTAGCTCCATCCCGGCGATGCAGCTCAAAGCGACTCTGTCTGGTCTTAAAGAAAAGCAGGTAGACAGATTTAATTGAAACAAGAAGGAACCGTGTTATGTGATGATATATAACCTATGTTATGATACCTTTTGCATGCTCTGCTGCAGAGCTTGTTCTTCTTTTATTATATCTCTAAGAGAGACAGGGGGACGGGATACATTCCAGTGATCCATAAAGGGGAGCTGAGCGCCGTCACCATATTTGCCACCTGGCTCTCGTAGACCATGTTTGGAATCCCCCCTCCAACCTGAACATTTTTTTTTAAATATGCATTTAAGTCTTAAAAAAGAAGTAAATTTCTGTGTTTTTACAGTTTTTGCTGTAAAAGCAACCAAAGCATTTGTGTTTTGCTACTTACTTTCATCGAGCATGTGGAAAGACAGAGCTGCTTGTCTTTGCCTTTCCTGGAAAACGAAATGCTTTAAAAGGAGGTCGACAAAAACTCAGAAGAAAAGTGGATTTTAAACTCGCCTCGATTGTTTCTTTCCACTTTTGGTGGAGGAGTTTAGCCAGATTCAGATCCATCTCCACAGCAAACTCATCTGCTGAACAGGCGCCTGGTTATAAGGAACCAAAAAAAAAATAATAATAATCAAATCAAAGGCTGGAGCAAACCATCCATAGACTCAGCAACACAGCAGCCCCTTGCTAAATTACGTATTCCTCCTAAACCTATTGGCCACAACCTTTTATCCCTTAACAGGACTTTATGTTACACATACACAGAATGCAGCACATAGCCTTGAAGTAGAAGGAAAAGTATTTATGGTTTTCAAATATTTAGTCTAACAAATGTGACCAATGATGTGTGCATTTATATTCAGCTCCATCTGGGCAAGCTTAGTATGATTAGATGGAAAGTTTGGAATCAGAATGGACACTTCTGCCATAAATATAGTTTCATTCGTTCTATAAATACCAATAAATTGTAGGGCTGATTTTATATCTAGGCTTATTTCTTCTGTGCAGGATGGTTAACCATCAGCTAGGTCTTCAGTGTTTTTGCAGCCATTGACCGGCTTACTTCCAAGGTAAGCAGCTGTCCAAACGATCAACTTCAGCATCGGCAGGCAGAGTGTTAATATATAGAGTTGGGAATATGATGCATTCAAATATAAGCCAATGGGTTTGGGTGAATGATCATATTTTAGTAGCTTTGCAGTTGCATCATGGGAACTTTATTCCTAAACTATCCGACACTTTCATTGTTCTTCAATATGCCATTAATAACCTCATATCTTGCTACAGAAATCAGAGATTTATACAGTAGTAGCAGATTCAAATTTCCCATTCAGGCTGAAAGGCAGCCAAATGGCCTCCGGTTTCCAGCCAACCTCCCTCTTTCTGCTGGGAGTCTCCATGTTCGCCATAACTCCACCCATAGGGATTGCAGCTGGTTTACACTGCACCGATGTAACCGTGGGATTTATATTACCCCTACAGATCTTTCTGTTACCAGCGAAGGACCTGCCAAAAAGCAGTCAAGGACCCATCATGAAAACAGTGGAGCTTTTAAAGCGATAGTATTGTAGTTAGATCAAACAAAGCACAGATGGTGTCTTCTAAAGGAAAGTAGTTGCAGTCATTTTATTTAGGGTCAGTAGAGTCGCAGGAGCTGAATACAAAAGCACACATCCATGTTTCTTTTTTAATTCGCAAAAACATTGAGAGACAAGTGTTTTAGCAACCTACTGCATATATGGCTGCTACTTTAATTTATCGTAAACATTAGATTGAGTTTGAAATGTACCAACAGAAAGCTATTCAGGGTGAGTAGACTATATGTGAATTACCTGGATCTACTCCAACAGGACCAAACAGTTCTGTTAACTGCAGGGCCAGCTCTGTGGTCAGTTTTAGCTCCACGGTTTGAATGTCCAGGTGTTGGCATCGTCGCTCAGGTTTCCTCTGACTCTGTTCTCTCTCCATCTCTTCCATCTCAGCCTGCAGAAGCCGATTGATCTCGTCCATGCTTGCCATATCATCGATAGTTTCATTCTCAACTTCTAAAATACCTTCCACCTTATCTGTGCCCAAAGCTCTTTCTTTTGCAAGCAAGTGGTCATTGTTGGAGCTGTGCTCTAAGCTCTCTGCAGCCTCAGGGAGGCATGGTTCTGTCTGAGGAGACTGCGCCAAGTCTGAGGCTGGATCTGATGGCTCCTCGGCTGTAACTGGAGTCGATTCCGCTCCAAATGGGACGTCCTTGCATTCATTTGACTCGTTAACTTCCACACCAGTTGACTCATGAGTTTCTTCTTCAAGCTCAGCTCCTTTTTGCTCCTCCACATTAACTTGTTCAGCATCAGAAGCCTCACACGAAGCTTCATTTGGATTGGATGATTGGATAAGCTCCAAATAATCTTCATCCCTGAAAAATCTCTCTCCAGAGTCCAGCAAGAGGTTGGTGGTCCATTCCAGGTCCTTACCACACTTGTCATACAGATCCTCTAATGTATCAAAGCTAACCAGTTTAAAATGCCGGCTGAGGATGCGCAGGCTTTCCAGCCGGTCCTGACTAACTCCGAGCTCTTCCCCCTCCATCTCTGTGCTCTTCTCATGAACCACCCGGTAGGGTATGTCAATGTGGCTGGATGAGTGAACATCAGCTGCCGTAGAGGATGACTTTGGCACAAAACGAGAAGAGTTTCCTTCCAAGACCCGGATATTGGTGGAGGGTCTGCTGGTGGAGACTGATGCACCATCAGAGCTGCAGGGACGGTTGAGACGCCAGAGAAGAGCAAAGTCTTGAGGTTCTGTCTGAGTGGAGAGACCCGTTTCTGCTAAAGCGAGAGGGGCTGGCAGCTCAGGATGAGGCTGGGAGAGAATATCAGAACTTTTGGTTTCAAAACCAGACTTTGGGCCGTCTTTGTCGTCTGCATTTTCCTCTATTGCCTTTGGACTGTCGGAATCGTTCATGGAAGAATTGTGAGAGAAGGTGAGGGCCAGCTTACACAGCTTACCCGATCTCCGACCTTGTTGCTTTTTTTCCTGACTGTTCCCACAACTTTCCACTTCTGCAAATAACTCAGACATTGAGCAATCAGGGGTCTTATCAGACGCTGCCGCTACGGCTCTGAGATTTTCCTTCACATCTGGTTCTCGGCTCCCAACTTCATTGCTGCATTCATCTGGTAATGTTGTCTGTTCTTTGGCCGTTTCGGAACCACTAGTGTCCCTTTCAGTGTTAGTAAGCACTCTGTTTTCACTCTCCTCTCCTTCATCCGGACTGGCTGTTGATTGCTTCAGCTTCCCGTCCTGAATGCAGTCAGGTAAATCAGCCTTGCTCTCATTTTGCTGCCTCTCTCCGCTGCTGCTTTGGTGAACTTCTTTCACCACAACACCTGCCTCACCCTTGTTCTCAAAATCTTCCCCCGAGCAGATAGACAGCGGTGATGATGACCTCATCTGATTAGTGACCGCACCCGCCTGGATAAGATCAAGAAGCTTCTGAAACTCTGTTAGATCAGGACTGGACGATACGGTCAGTGTTTTTTCATCTTCAATTTCCTTTACTTGCATCCCTCTTTGCCTTTCTCCTCTCCTCACCGGCCGCTGCTGAAGAGACCCTTCAGAGGGCCAGTCGCCAATAAAGTTAAGCATATTAGAGTTTTCTCCGTCTTCCACATGCCTCTCTGATTTCTCATCTGGTCGCTCATCCTTTATGGTTTCATTGTCTGACGGGTGAGTATCTTTAACCAGGTGTGCTGGTGCTGTCTGGTCAAACTCAGACCTCCTGCTTGATCTTTCCCTTCTCACTCTTTGTGCAATAGATTCACAGAAGGCCACAGGAGTATCATCCACACTGTGATCCTCATTCATCACAGATTCAACAATACAATCTGGGATTCTCCCATCCACTTTAGGGGTGTTCTGCTCTAACAGCACGTTCAGCTCAGAATCCAATTCACCAGAGTAATTATAATCATCTGCATCAAAGTTGTCAGGCTCGCTGCTTTGTTTCCCAGACAGCTGCAGATTGAGTGACACATTGGACTCAGAGGAGACGTCCTTGTGCAATGCAACCTCTCTGATGGATGACACGTCAGGAAGAGAGGAATATAGCTGAGGGTGGAGACTTCTAGATCCTTCAGTCAATCTAGGCTGATCCACAAGGTCAGGACAAGGTGTGTCCCCAGAGACTGGCCTAAAGAAAAAACAAAACAAAATGGAATGGTAACTCATTACTGAACTAACAGAAGACAAATGTTTTGATTATTTTAAACTGCAACTGCCCTAGGGGTGTAAATCACATCCATCATGGCGATTCGATTCAGTATCGATTTCCTGACCCAGCGATTCGATTATTTTCGATACTCAAGAATAAACCACGATACGATTCGATTAATTGTTTTTTTTGTTTTGTTTTGGGGTTTTTTACCTTACAGGCTAGACAATGTTTCAAATTTGAAATCAATCAATGAAAGCTGTAATATCGTTATGCA
>NW_015151290.1:181702-198764 GCF_000732505.1 Cyprinodon variegatus | reverse complement strand
GTATCGATGCATCGGATCGTCGGCTGTTGGATCGATGCATCGATACAAAACCATTATTTACACCCCTAAGCTGCCCCATGTTAACTCAGCAGTAGTGAGATTGATATGTGTAGAACTGAGTTGAGTTCTATGTTATCAATCTGGGATGGGAGTCGTTAAGTATGTCCGTGAAAAGGAGGGACGTTTAGTATAATACTTCGAGCTGATTGGGTGATCTGCCAGCTAGTACCCGCCTTCCAGAATACGCTTTCAACCAACTTGGTCGTCCATGAAAGCCACCAATGATGATCACATGATTCCTCTGCAGTTTCTTTAGTGTTTTCACAACTAGCTGAGTAAGCTGCTAAATCAAACTTTTTCCAAATCCTTTCAAAGTGCTTTGCTCCTTTTTTAAAACGAGAGATTGTTGCTACTTTAGCTAAAACCAAGTCAATTTTGGTATCAACAGGTGAGTCCTCCAGCGTAGCCATGTTTGTAATGCCCCTGAAAGGCCCTTCTGACTCATCATTCCTACATGTCCCTGGCTATGAGACGGACGTATTAGGGGTAGTCTTTCAAGATGGATTTGTTGTGAGACTGAAAACTCAGATCTCGCAACAATCCAGCTTGCAGTACAAGGTTAACATTATATACCATCATAAAACATCAGACATCAGACTTTGAATATATTATCTATTTTAGTGCGAATTTGAGTGATCGGTAGGGTTTGGGCATTGATAATCAATCGGAATAAATTCTAACCTTTCGAATCTCTCGGATTCCCTACAATGTTTTAAGGAAACCGGGAGAATCAGCTCAAGCTGCCGACTAGAGGAGAAGCTGACTAATATTAGCGAAGAATCCACAGTAACTATGCTTACATGACACAAATAATCGTCTTGAGGCCCGATCAGATCGAAAATGTTTCATGTAAAGGTGTTAGACTGAAGATTCTAATCCGATGCGGCCTGATCAGAAAAAAAAAGTCCTTCCGATTGAGAGCATTTTTTTTTACTTGTGAATAATTTTAAGCGTAACTTCATTCATTGTTTATTTGAGTTCACTTGGAATCGGTTTCATACGATAGAAGCCACTAACTGAGAGATGGAGTAGGAAATCTGATCGTTCCTCTGCCCACAAAAGTAAAACATCACTACTTCCACATCTAGTTGAGTGGAGCTGAGGTGCAGTAAACAATGCTGCCTTCCTGAATTTCCTGACATTCAGCCTCGCACCACAGAAACAAACGGTCAGAATCAGGTCAATAAAATAATACAGTGTCTTATGCGACATAAGTACCTGAAGCATCAGAAACTGGATATATGTAAATGTGTTTTACTGAGGTTTTAAACAATGAAGCCCTACATTGAAGTTTAGCTCTGCATACAGAAAATTAGGTTAAAGTTCATAGGTTTGAAATGTATATTGGTTGAAAATAACTATGCCATTATTTATAGTAATGTTTACACTAAGTTAGATGTTCAAGGAGATGTTCAGACTATTTCATCCAGACAAAACTCGATTAGCTGGCTAATCTATAACATTTAAACTTCTATGACCGTGTTTCTTAACAGAATCAGAGTCAAGAATCAATAGGAAGTGGAATGGAAACAAGGAATTAAAATACGAGTTGAAATGTTTTAAATAAAAAAAAATGGCCAGCCCTAGTGATAGGCCAACATGAAGGAGTGTGTAGCTGGGATTGAATGTGTCGGATGTTTAAAGGAATCCTAAATACCATCACTTCCCATCCATTGGATTGGTGTTGAAAAACTTACTGAATATGATAGTAATCACTAACTTAGTAAAAGTTAGTGATTACAATGTTACCTAATGTGAATCACTTTAATGGGGTTTCAGTACTTTCTCAAAGGCACTTAATTTCTCTACAGCAGGTTTGAGGCAAAACACTAATAACATTCCCCTTTATTCTGCAAAAAAAAAAAAGATCACTACCTTGAAGAGAATACCCAACTCTTCTTTTAATCCACAATTAAATAACATTGCTTAAAGATAACATAACATTCAAGCTGTTTTACCTGCCTGCTCCGTGTCAGAACTAATGTTTTTCCAAGTAGTTCATCCATTTAGGAAAGTTTCTCTATCAGGATGAAACGTCATCTTCATTAAGGCAAAGATTTGGGAATGGAATGAGAGCGGTGTCCTTGATCTAATATCTAAAAACACTAATATCTTGATAAGGCTGGAGCCATGGATGTCTCCTCATCTGCAAACATGTATGATGTAATAATGTAATGATGTTGCAGACTGGAGTTGAATAAAATGCTTCTTTAACCGTGAAGCCAGGCCACTTCATGTGATGTGAGCCAGGTTGGTAAGCACCTGCTTTCTGTAACTAAAACCAATTTCTCTGATCAGAGTAAGATTATGATTTCTATCAAAATCTGTATTCATGCCTCATTGTTATTTAATACATATACATTAAGAAGTGTTATATAAGAGTTTTTTCCGAGTGATCACTTCTCAGGAAAAGACAGAGAAAGCTTCAAGGTGTAAACACAGAACTCTGAGCATAAAGACTCACAGTGAGTGGCAGTCCTCCTTTAAAAGAGCCTGTTTAAAGTCGGGCATGTGTGAGCCCATGATGGACTGGACTGTGACAAAGTGCTCGTATCCATTCAGCATGCGACGGATGGTTTCAATGGGCACCTCATGGGTGGTACGCCTGCACATTAACACACACAGGAAGCACAATCATAGCAGATTATCCTCAGGAGCACCATTGTTCATGATAAACAAAAAGGCAGACGTTCTACTGCGGCTTACCTCACCAGTTCTCTGGGCTTGGTCTTCCACCAAGTATCCGGCTCTTTGAACAACACCTTATATCCATGTTTCAATGCCTAGAGCAGACAGCAGAGAGTATTTTATGCAGTTAATAACATAGTTCCATGTAGCCGATGTGATAAAAATCTATGATGTGATAAAAAGAACCACCTCTTCCCTAGCTAACCGACCTGAGCCACATAGGGTTTCATCTCCCATCCCTGCATGTTGGTGTTATCGATGATGATGGGGCTCATTCCTCTCTCAAAAGCCTCTCTGGCTGTAAAACACGGTTTAAAAACCAAGAGAAACAGAAAGTGCGATTATAAACTGCATAAATTCAAGAAAAACATGCCTCAGTTAGAGGATTTAATTTCCACAAGGGTCACAGAGAGAACTTTATATTAATATGCATATAAACCTCGTTTATGGTTCCACTCATGGGCTTCCCCCAGAGCTGTGGGGTTAAACTGGTACCGTCCACCACGAATGAAGTAGTCATCAGTGGTCAGCACAACTCCATCAGGGTTATGATCCCACAGGGCTCTGCAAAGAGGCATATAACCACAGATGGCTGCAGCAGAAATCCAGTGGTACAGTAAAGCAATGTCAGCTGCAGGGCGCACCAAATGAAAAAAATGTAAACATTTTTCTTGCACTCATCAATTGATCTATTTATCATTCCAAATAAGTAACTCCTGTGAAATTTGTATTATTTTACTCATTTCTATTTAAATTCATAAAGCAGTGCTGTGTTTGTTTTAATTCTTGTATGTCTTCTCAGTAAACTGAATATTTTCAAAGAAATTCTTTGCGATCACAAGATTTTTCTTTTGTAGTAAACGTTAAACAGGCATTTGTTTTCTTCTTGGTAAGGAGCGATTCTTGTCTTTGAACTCGTCAAGTAAGTAAGCGTTAAAATCACCTCAGCTCTGATTGGCATGCAGTGGGAACACCAGATCCAGGTTGACCCACTAATTCATGTGATACCATTGAATGCAACGTACAGAGGTCAACACAACGTGCCAATCGCTTCTGATCTAACAAGCTGAAAGAACTCTGTGTACATTCGATCAACATGGAGCACCACTGGTGAGAGGAATTTAAACAGATAAAAAGCTAAAAAATAAGGCACACTTTTTACACCCTAGCATCCTTACACGCTGCTCTCCATTGTTTTCTTTCCTGATTTCTGTCGCACTGGTGACATGTACGCTAACCCAGGGTGATGGTGTCGTCAGCCATGCAGCTTTCCAGCGACAGGTTATACACGTCTTTTTTGCCAGTGGGAAGGGAGCCAAATGCCGATTGTTAGCGGGTTGACCGATATTTGTATTTTCAGTGGCTAAGTAACCTTGGTAACCTAAGTAACCTTTGTTTCTCTGCAGTTGTATGGAGATCCAATGTTTTCCAGCCGTTTGCAGAGAGCACGTTCCTCAGCTGTTCTTGAGCTCCTACTTTATCTACTTTATGTTTACATCCAGTTTTAATATAAATATATTAAAAAACAATAGTGATATTAAGGGATTCATTTCCAGAAATCTAGCATAAATCCAGCCTGAGTGTAGCTGGTGTATTTCAGCTCTTCTGTATGCAATACAATCTATAATATGGGTAGTCCCAGTTAAGTCATTATTTGACAAGGAACATGATTACGTCTCATACAGGGCCAGCTTACTTTGAATTTGTTTTTTACCTTATTAAATAAAACAAGTCAGTTCAAAACAATATTTTGAAGTATCTGAGGTTTATCTTTGCCTGAATGGATTAAATTGTTATGCCCTATGAATCATGATACAACACATTTATTCACGTCTATATTTAAAATGAGCCCTGTTGAGCCAACAACTTCTTCTAAATAAAAAATAAATCTATACGATTATCTTCTTAGTTCATTACTCTGAACTGAAATGTCCACTTAATACCAGTAACTCACAAACACATCTACAACTACAGGATATATCAGAGCTTGTTTACCTTGCCAGGGTTGACTTGCCAGAACCTGGAGCACCACGAAGCAAGACAAGCACTTTTCCTTGCAACTGCAACCTGCTGTGAGGAGCAGGGGCCTGCAGGGCGGCCTGCGGGACCCATGACTTTAAGACAGAAGCACCTGGTTGGAGGGACGCTTTACTGAGGGGGTGCTGATTCAGCCAGAAGGAGGCATGTCTGGGAGGGTTGAGCCAACAGGAGGGTCCCTGAGCCACCACCGGCGTGATGAAGGCTGGCCTCTGGTTTCCGGGGTCCTGGGGACAAAACGTTGGTGCAGCCACGTTCCAGGGTGGCGGCACATAGCTGTGTGGGTTGCCATTTAATGAACTCACTTTAGGTCTTGCTCCACTGACTAACGAATCAGAGAGCGTGGCTGAAGTCCATTCTGTGGTCTCCTGCTTTTTATACACCTGGAAAGCAGAGGGACGGCCTGCAGCTGCTAAGTCCAAAGAGGGTTTAGGGCTGCCTGCAGAACCTCCTTTTGTCAGGTGTGTAAAGTCCAGAACATCTTTCTGTGCCTCTTTGACTTCATCCCCCCATGTGCTGAGCTGGTCGAGAGGAGAGGAAGGTCCGGACAGATTTTCCACCAAACCATCTGACAGGGGCGGTTGGGTGGTAAAACGCTCCTCGGATGCAGCCTCCATGCTGCTCTGGAGTAGCTCTGGGAGAGCTTGCTGAGGGAACATAGGTAAAGATGAAGACATGCAGCTAGGCGGCACATCGCTAACATCCTGCTGCTTGGTAAGCGTCTCCAACTCCTGATCAATGAGCAGGTCCAGATCGTCCGTCAGCAAGGTGTCAGAGGGAGGAGAGGAGGGTCGATGTGCCGTCCTGTGACAGTGTCCATCTGGATTGGGCTCAGAAAAGCGATCCGGGCCAAGCAAGGCTGCTGCAGTCCGCTCGAAGCCAGAAACAGGAGGAGGGTGCGGGGTGACGACTTCCGCCGCATCAGACAGCTCCAACAGAGAGTCCATCGCATTTTCAACTGAGGCACAGACAGACGGCAAAGTTAGTGAGAGAGTTGATGTACCTCAATCATCATCATTACATCATCAGTACTTTTATTGTAATTTGTATACACAGAGAATATACAAAACGAAATTTTGTTTTGTACAGCTTTTAGACAGTCAATGAGCAGCAGTGAATAAACATTTCCATTCCATAAAGTGCAGCAGTGATCGAATGTAAACAGTGTGGAAGGAAAAAACATGGAGAAAAAACGCATTGATATGGAAGTTCAGAGCATTAATATATATGGTGCAAATATACAGTATTTAGGTTTGGCTTTATCAGTGTAATGAAGAGCCTGTGACATGATTTTAAGTTTTTTCAACAGTTCTTCAGCAGGAAGTTTTTCAATTATCTGCTAAGCTTAACGTCGAGAGCAGGGAGGCAGAGGCAATGGATGCAGGGGTTTGCCCTGCAACCAAAGGTTTGTTGGTTCAACCCCTGGCTATGGCTTTCATTGTCATTGTGTCCTTTTGCAAGACACCTCACACAAATTGCCTTCTGATTCTGGTCAGAGAGCCCCAGGGCGGCTGTGGCTACAGTGTGAGGGAATGGGTGAATGACTGAATGTAGTATAAAGTATAAAGTCTCAAGAAAGCACTATATAAGTACAGGCCAATTACCATTCTTAAAGTCAGTGTGCATAAACAATAAATAATCAAAATTAATACAAATTAAAAACACAGAGTTCAACATATAACAACAATAAAAATGTGTTAAAACCTTTATAGTTAGTGTATAAATCCTCCGCTTTTAGAATAGTATTTATATTTGTGAGGTTTTTAACATGCCTTTAAGGCATACGAGCCAATGGAAAACACAAACACTATAATTAGGTTTACCATATTTTTTTCTTATTAGCACTTGTATCATAATAAATATCATAATATATTGAGGTTAAGTTTTTTAATCCATATCTTTTACCCAGTCCTAGTCTATTCTGCACTACTTATTCCAGGAAGGCTTAAAAACAAGATAAAAAAATATATATGACATGACTATAATTGTATCCATAGGTCAATGTTTCAGTAAAGACAGAAGTTGGTTACAGAGAGGTGTTAAACCAAGGATGGACAATATATATATATAAAAAAAAGCTCAGTGTTGCTTTGATAAATGGTAAGGGAGGGTCTTAAAAGATACATTTAGAAAAAAAAGGCTTAAAGGCAAACTGCTTGAAACAATAAATAGTGGACTATCAGACTTACAAACATTGTGCATTATCAATATAAAGTAGCATGTAAAGTTGTCAGGAGTATGAGTTAGCTGAACTTAAAAGCAGCCTCCTGTTATTTATCATATTAGTTCAGGTACTGTCACAGGAAACGACTAGTCAACAAGCTAACTGGTTAGCCAAGTTAGTAACTGAACCAGCAGGTTGGGCAGCGAAACTTCCGTGTGTTTTGGGTACCTTTAAAGTCGCACTCTGAGAGCACGATGTGTATAACCTCTGGGTCCAGATGTGAAAACATCTCCTGCATTCTTTTAAGGATTTTCTCCTTTTCGGCGCTGTTTTGAAAAAAGCCATATCCCACGGGTCGTCCTTCCTCGGGTGGCCCATTAGGTTGCCTGGCTGGGCTCTGTCCGTTTTTCTTTCTACGGGGCATAACGTGGACGAGCTACAGCCAGAAAAGGCTGCTGTCACCAGCCGTTACAGACTGGGGAGTCACGAGAGAGTGGTTATCAGCGGTTACCATTATACCGTAATATCCACTGGAGAAACTCAGGTGCAAGAATGTACAGCGCTCCGGCGGAAATAATTGCGTCGGATTTTACAACTTCCGGTTAACGCACCAGTCGGGCGCGCTGCAAAAAGCGACTTCAAAATAAAAGCTCGATTATTTTACTTTTTTAGTTGAAGTTCCAGACTTCCAGACCGACAGCTTTTTAAGAAGTTAAAAAACTAGTTTCATAGGAAAAACTCTTTCAGAGAAAAGGATCGCCACTGAACGCATCTAAAACCATTTAAGAGCGCTTCCAGAACAAAGAACTCATTATTTTGAAATGTTAAAGCAGCAATACAATACTAGCGATATGTAACTTTAACAGTAGAAGGCATTTAAGAGGACAAATCATGCTTGCTAAGTATTATATACGCAAATCTAATTTCAGTTGTAACAAACCTCTGTTTTCTATCTTTATAAAAGATTTGAATTCGTACTACTTATTAAAGCAGTGGAAACAATACATTTAATATCTTAAAGATCTCTGTATATCTTCTTGCTGTCATATGTATAAAATCCCCCTATGCACCATGTACATGTTCTGATAATGTTTAATATAAGAAAAAAAAAAAAGAAAATCATATCAGTGGATCCATTCTTGATCAGTCAGTCAAATATAATGTACTATCATTTTTATTATTTTTGTTGTATTACAAATGATAAATGTTTGAATTTCCCCATATTATACCGCCTCTGTGTTTGGTGGATAGGAGCGGAGCATCAGTAGGGACATCGGTAGATGTCGCTGTTTTTTGAAACAATATAATAAAATACATTCATTTTGTGCAGCTTTACAACTGTAACGAAAATATCTACAGTTGTACTTGGAATATTGGTCAAGACTCTTTACCAGAAAATTATAATCACTCTGAGGAGTATTTTGATTCTAACTTTGCAATTTGTTTTCTGTTCTAAAAATAGAAGAACATAAGAAAAGGAATCCTAGCTTTGGGTTATGGCGCTTCTTATTTGTTTCCGTCTCCCGCCATCAGACCTGCAGTGCTACCGTGAGACCGTGCGGGGGCGCTCTGCACCCAGCCATCCTACATTGACTGAACGGACAGAGAGCTTTGTGCCGAAAACTAAACCTATCTGAGTCAGACTAATGAATTAAAAACGGCCCGATTGAAAGGTAAATGCTAAGGAAATGAACTTGACGTGTATTCCAGGTTCGGTATCGTAGCTGTTTATTTAAAGAATACATTTAGCAGTAATTGGGCTATTCATATTCATCCGTTGGGGCAAGTTGTTGGTGAGTGAAGAGGCGCAGCGGCGACGGTAGCAGCAGCAGCAGCTCTGACTGTAAACTAGCGGCTCTACGGACCGATGCTTGGAAGTTGGGGGAAAAGATTGTAACAAGTAAAACGGGTGTATTTTAAAACTTCTCAAAGTAGTTCCATTAGTTGGAAATCCACGGACTAATAACGAATATTGATATTTAGAAGAAAGCTGGAAGGATTGGTGACTTCCTCTGTGATTGTCTGGACGTAGATGTGATGGGTACCTGGATAGTTTGAGGCCTATGCTAACCAGTTAGCGCGGCTAACATCACTTCCTTCCCGCAAAATGCTAGCCACTCTTCTATGACAGTGGATATCCCCCGATTTTGCAGCTCAAAAAAACATTATTTGTAGCAACATGAATCTTCAGATACATATTATTGACTCGGAATATCATTTAAAAGCGTTCTTAATTCTGTACGGTTTTGTATAAACATAAACGTAAAGACATCCAGCTGATGTTTAGCTGTGTTATCTTAGCATTCAAGCTAATAACATGTCCGATGCCGGTTCGCTGATAGCATGAATTTTAATAAGTGTGATAAATTATAGAGCTGTAAGGTATAAGAGGGTTGATGTGTACGATGTTGAGGGGAAATGTGACGATTATCGGCAGGGAGTGAAGCGAAATGCGAGGTTTTGTTGGGTGGACTAGCATGGTTGTGCTGAACTGAAGTTTTGTGACCCATAGAGGCCAGTAGAAGACCGTGTGGACCGCACATCAACAAGCATGGAGTTCCCGCAACAGCAGAAGCCTGCGGGGGACGGAAAGATCGTCTATCCTCCTGGAGTGAAGGAGATTACGGATAAAATAAGCAACGATGAGGTGGTGAAACGGTTAAAGGTATGTTGATGAGGCTCTGTAGAGTCAAAGGTCTGCTTTAGAGTCCAATCAGAAGCATCTGGTAGAATGCAGAAGGTCCCTAAAAACTGATACTGGAGTTGGCCAATATTAACTGTTTTTGTTTGTGTATATACAGAATGATCATTGAATAAGTTACCTGCCAGTCAGTAATACCTAACATGATACAAACCTCAGATGATAAAAAATAGGAAAATATTTCTGGTCATATATTGACTATTGGGCTTTTTTATATACTGTTTGTTACAGAGCCCCTGAAGAGACATAGAGGGGGGGAAAAATTATTTTGCGAGATCTTGCAAAAGTATTGCGAGATCTCGCAAAAAGTTTTCGTATGTCAATGAACCGGAAGTAAATAGACACAAACAATAGAGGCGCAAACTCGTCATTCATGGGAGAAGTTTATTGATTTCTATTTTGGTATTGGCCTAACATGTATAAACATTAAATGCGTACTTGGCTGCATACATCGATTTAATATAAGTGAGAGACATTTGAAAAGTACGGAGCCCCTAAAACATTAGCAAGATCTTGGAAAAGTTATTTTTTATTCCCTGTATGTCCCTTTAGGAGCTCCGTAGTTTGTCATGTTGGAGAGCAATAGCTGTCACGTTTAAAGGGAATCCAAATGCAAAGTTTCTTTTTATTTTTTGTCCTTATTGATTCTTAGGCAGAGGTGTCAAGTAACGAAGTACAAATACTTCGTTGCTGTACTTAAGTACACTTTTTAGGTATCTATGCTTGGCTCCATTAGTTATTTTTCTTCCTACTTCTGACTTCCTTACGTTTTTAAAACAAACGTTACTTTTGGCTTCGGTTTAATGTTTATAAATATTTATTTCATGTCATGTGGGCAATCCAATGCAGATCATTGGTGCCATCTCAATCTAGTGAAAACTAGTGTAATGGGATGAGTCGCAAACACTAATTGAATAGCTAAAGGAAATTATCAGAAGCAAGCAGGTGTTCTTCAAAATGCAAACGCGAGGGCATGCAGGTGGCGCAGTAGTTAGCGTGCATGACCCATGTACGGAGGCCTTAGTCCTCGACGCAGCTGACCCGGATTTGAATCCGGCCTGTGGTCCTTTGCTGCATGTCTCTCCCCCTCTCTCATTGTACCCTTTCCTGTCAGCCTTCTGTCAGAAAAACAAGCCTGTAAGGCCGTAAAAACTGCAAAGGCAAATTGTCTATGCCAAGCTACAGTGTCGGATTCAGAAAAAGATGTCAAAATGTCTGAAAGGTCAGATGCAGGCGAGACTGTATTGGGAGACGGAGACCAACAAGACCTCCCTCATCCTTGGCCTTTTCTCAAAGAAATTTTCAAAATAGTTGAAAAATTTAGCTTTCAATTCATATGGTGGCATCTGGCTGTTTTTTTAAAAGGTTGCTTTATACTTTTATACTTTAAG
The DNA here is from genome assembly GCF_000732505.1 of Cyprinodon variegatus. NCBI lineage: Eukaryota > Metazoa > Chordata > Actinopteri > Cyprinodontiformes > Cyprinodontidae > Cyprinodon > Cyprinodon variegatus. The sequence continues at coordinate 187,723 of NW_015151290.1, read as the reverse complement.
TAGTTTTTGGAGCACTTACTTTTTCACTTTTACTTGAGTAAAGAGGTCAAGTTGATACTTCAACTTTTACCAGAGTGTTTTTAAATTGCAGTTTCTATACTTCTACTTAAAAAACAAATGTGTGTACTTTTGACACCACTGTTCTCAGGAAAGTATCATATACATAGACGTAGGCCTCTACTTCACAGGATTAACTCCAACATTTGAAATAAAGTGAATAATTAAGGCATTGCGTTATAGGAGGCCTAACAAAGCACTAATGTCACTTCCCCGAGAAGGATTATAACCATGAAATAAGAAAAATAACAAGAACACAAAAACTAAAAAAGGAAACGATAATGAAAGAAACTTAATTCAATTTAACATATAAGGAGAGTGGATTGTTGATAAGATTTAATCAAGTTTGGTCTCTAAAATTGATATTAGATCGTTTTACATAGTCTACCCAAATCTGCCACCACTGACAGAACTGTTCAGCCTTGTGACTGAGAGAGGCTGTTATTTTTTTAATTTTATATATTTTAAACGTTATGTTGATCCAATCATCCAAAGTTGGTTTGTCCTGTGATAACCATTTTCTTGTAATGTTTTTCTTACTTGCTGTTAATAAAATAGTCACTACATATTTATTTCTTTTTGAGGCTTCTTGAGGAATTATACCAAAATACATAAACTTGATCTCCAAAGGAATTTTCTGTTTGAAAATGTCCTTTAAGGCATTATTTATCTCTTTCCAGTAATCTTTTATAATCGGGCATCCCAGAAGACATGATAATGGTTTGCGTTTTGATTTCTACATTTCCTCCAACATGCAAAGTTTCTTTTTAATAACACTCAATGTACTTAAGCTTTGTAGGTGGTAACAACAAAAAAAATAGAACAAAGGCAATTTGTTTGCAGAATTATTTTTATCCATCCATTTTCTGGGCGAGAGGCGGGGTACACCCTGGACAGGTCTCCAGTCCAACAGAGAGACAAACAGGACAAACAACCATTCATGCACACACTCACACCTAAGGTGAATTTAGAGGAGCCAATTAACCTAACAAACATGTTTTTGGACTGTGGGAGGAAGCTAGAGTACCTGGAGAGAACCCTTGCATGCACTGGGAGATGGGAGAACATGCAAACTCCATGCAGAAAGACCCCTGGGCCGGGACTCTTCCCAGGAACCTTCTTACTGCAAGGCAGCAATGCTACCCACTGTGCCACTAAGCAGCCCAGAATTTATTTTATCATGGATAAAAATTGATTAGATGTATAATAAATCTCTTCCAGACTCTAGGATAGGGTTAATTGTTATGAAAAGCTTAAAGTTTAGGCTGTCATTTGGCAGTGCTAGTTTCATTTTAGCGGTTAAAACTCACAGGATGAAATCCAAGCATCGTTGCTGTGGTGTGTTTAGCCTTCCTGTTATAGCTTCAAGTTTTTCTCTCTCTCACTTAGTAACAGCGTCCACACCAAAGAGTTTTACTGCCATTGTTACCTGAGGCCATTTACATATGGTGCTTGTCTGGTGAAAAAAAAAAAAAAACCGTCTAGTCAGTGGTCGGTCGGAGCAAATCATGCTGAAAGTCTTGGGTTCCTGATTTGTGATTTAGTGTTTCAAAATTGGGGATTTTTCAGTGACTTCCAAAGACATAAACTGATCACATTACAAACAAAATTAGGATTTCTGACAATCTACATGATTCTTTCATTTATTGTACATTGGACAAAAAGTCAGTTATAAGCTGCTTTACTTATGCAATTCTACTAAGTTGCTTGTATGCCATTTACCATCTCTGTGTGCGTTTTATATAAACTTTCTGACTTTTGATAAAGTGTGTTTGTTTGACAAAGTACAGTCCTAATAAATTGCATCTGAGGTTCTACACTGTAACCCTGATAGATTCAGTAAAAAAGAAAAAAAGAATTTTGCTCCTGATGCAACACTTGAGACTCATTAGGACATGTTTTCTATCCTACGCTCTATTGATCCATAAATGTTAGTATGCCTGTTTCCAGACATATTTCAAATTCAAGCTAATGGGGCTATAATAGGTAAATGTACCCACAATATGGTGCCAGCGCAGGAACTAAAAAATTTGCATCAAAAGTAGAGCGTAGTTAGTGATTTATTGCTGACCTAGTGGTTAGAGCAGCGCGCTTGTGCTCTGAGAAGGTTGCAAGTACCGGGTTCAATCCCCACATCCTTCTCCTCTTGGTTTCTGAGCAAAACCTTTAACCCCACACTGCTCCCTGGGCGCCACACAATGGCAGCCCACTGCTCCCCAAGGGGATGGATCAAATGCAGAGAGTGAATTTCACCATTGTGGGACAATAAAGGGATTTACATCTAAAAGGAATTTACATTTATTGAGAGGGCAGGCAAAATGTGGGAAAACTTAAACTAATCCGGTTTCAGCTGGCTGCAAAGTAGTAGTTTATGGATTATAGGTGAAAAGAAAGAAATCCTTTTCTGGGACGCTGTTCCTATGAGGAAAAGTTAAACAAAAGCAATTTTATTAGCAAACTATCACTTTCAAGTTTCAAACCCCTGTAGGGTTGTCAAAAGTATTTTCTCACCTGCCTTGACTCACATATGTACTTAAATAACAGCCCATTTCTTATCTATGGGGTTCAACCTTTGACCTTGCAGCTACAACTACTGCAGCTTCTCTGGAAAATCAGTTTGAAAGTTTAGAGGCTTATTTATGAGAATTGTTACCATGGTTTTAGAAGTACATTTTGGTGATATAGACAGATGTTGGTGGATAAGAAAGGTCTGGCTTTCAATCTCTGCTTGAATTCATGCCTAAGCTGTTAAATAGGATAGAGGTTGGGACTCTGCGCAGTCCTGTCACATCCACACCAAACTCTCCCCTCAATGCCTTTATACATAGACCTTGCTTTGTGCGTGATGCACTGTCATGTCGGAAAGTTCATATCCAAACTGTTCTCAAACAGTTGGGAACAAATTCAGAACCTCTTGATATGATGGATCATTCAAAGTTCCTTGTACTTCAAAGGCTGATTTATACTCAGAAACCAGGTTGTCTGCGTATGTGTCGCAGTGAACGCAAATGCGCCTCCGCCCCTTCCTCAGACACTTTGGTGCAACTCTCCAAAATTGTAGGTAACCGCAGAGAATGCCGCAGACAGGAGGCCTCTTATTGATCAAATCTACACCCGCTCTACTCTATCCTTATTTCCTGTTTGGAACCTTACCGACTTGTTTTGTTTGTATGACCGCCATCGAGGAAAACGACTCGTGAAGTTGGACCAGCTAGAAGAGCGAGTTGTGCGAGATCGCTGGAACCTTTTTTTCCACCTGGATCCCCGCTCTTTTTTCCCCTCATGTCCCTCCGTTGTCGCACAAACTTGCCCCCACATCCTCACCGCCTCTGCCGTATCTAGACCCACAGCTAGTTCGTGATTGTCCCTCTTGCATTGTGGCGTGGAATAACATAGCGCAGACCACGCTTTAATATTGGACATAAATCAAAAATATCTCCAACAAGCTCACTGGGTCACACTGCTACAGGAGGATAACCAGCCCTTAAGAGTTGGGGCCAGACCCAAAACAACTCTGCAACATAAGCGTCATTAGCAGATTCAAATACACATGACACAACTTAAAACAAGTGTACATAACAAATACCTTCATGGTTCAAAATATCAGATCAAACGTCTGATGCATCAGATGCATCTGCCTCAAAGTGATTTGGGAACCGTTTAAAAGCATCCAGTTGTTAAGATACAAAGTTAACATTCAATTGTTTACAGCTCTGACATGGGAGTTGGCTCGGAGCTCGTCTGCCTGGCTGTGTGTTTCCTGGACGGGGCCGCTTTTTATAGTTGCTTTTTGTATCTCTGCTTCTGTCTCCTTGAACCCCCGTCGGCCTCGGCAGATGGCTGCTCACACTGATCCTGGTTCTGCTGGAGGATTCTTCCTGTTAAAAGGGAGTTTTTCCTCTCCACTGTCGCTACAAGCATGCATAGTGTGAGAGATTGCATTTGAGTCAATGAGTCGATGCAATCAACAGGTTTTCCTTAGATAGAAAACTTTGAATCAATTGGACTGTATGATCTGGTTGAACTGTAAAGTTATGAATTGGCGCTTTATAAATAAACTGAACTGAGTTGAATACATATAAACAATGGTATCTTTTGAATTGAGATTATTTGCTGAAGTTGCTAAGTTGGTTTTATGTGTTAGGGCTGGGTGATGTATCGATTTATCAAATTTTTATTTAATGAAGATTTAAGTATTGGAAAAATCCAGATTGTTTTCTACCATTCCACTCTTTGGGCTTCCATAGCTTAGATTCACATCAGTTCATCACATTTTTTTCTTAGAGACATTCTCATAATGGATCAACTAGCTCACTGTATGATACTGCTGCCTGCATCCATTTAGTTTGTTGTATTTTCATAGTTTGTTGTAAAACATAATTGTTTTAAAGTATTTTTCACAGCTTGAGTTTTGTTACCCTTTAAAATAAGGTCAACTCGAGGAGAGGATAATTGAAGTAAAGGTTATTTTTTTTAGAAAGCTGTATATGCCATTTGTCATTTCATGTTACAAAAAAAAAAACGTTAATAAGATTTTGTTGGGGAAAAAAATACATCCGTTTTCCCATCTTCAATTTGTAGATTGCCTTTTTCTTGTGGTACTAAGTGTCTTGTTCTAATGCACGCATAAATTAATGCCGCATTATCAAAGTGTTTTACACAGCATTTTCACATTTGTCATGTTTTTATTTAAAGGTCCATAGTCAGGTCATATGCCTCTATAGATGGATATAGAACTATATATATATAGATTAGCCTAAATAGAATTATTAGAACTATCAGAAAGCTAGAAGGCAAAAATTGACACAGCTACATAATAGAGCTCAGACTCTATTATGTAGTAATAATAATAATAATAATTAAACTTATCAACAACAAATTTAACTTATCTCTGGTTTTAACCCGTCCCCTTTGGGGAGCAGTGGGCTGCTATTGTGCGGCGACCGGGGAGTTAAATTTATGCTTCTGTTGCATAGCCTATGCAACCGTCAAATCTGTCTTTGTGTGTGACCACGCCCCCCGCGAAGAGGTTCAGCAACCGTCATTGCGCAACTCAAAAAAATCCCCACTACGCGTCACAGGGTCGTGAACCCGCGCAAACCTCAAGTGGAAGTACGCAGACAAAAAGCAGCTGTGATTGGTCCTTGGTATGCCTTTCCGGCTGTCTGTGTGGTCGTCCTTCTCAATTCGGCGGCAATAGACAACTACGACGACTCTTCGATGTCTAGCAACTCTAGATCCTTCTCCGTGACCATGATATGTTGCAGATGCGCCATTGTTGTTTTGGAAGATAAACACTCCCGGCGGGCCGCCAAAGTTTTCGCAGTTCTCGAAATGGTCCCCCCCTTGCGCTTTGGCGGGAAATTGCTGTGCGTCCCTAGAAAATTCAAGACCGAGGGTGCAGAAGCATTTCATTTGATGTATGCGGCCTGCCCTTAAGAGTGGGATCTGAGTGGAGGCTGTGGGGGATCAAACTGGGTACTTGAAACCTTCTCAGAGCACGGGCGCAATGCTGTAACCACTAGGCCAGCACTCCCCACTTAGAGGAGTGCTGGCCTAAATGGCTTAGAGAAAGACTGCGTCCACACAAGTGCACACAGTAAATATGGAGCTGTGACGGTGCTTCGAAATCACATCCAAACCACTGACAAAAACGCAGGCCACGTGTAAACAGCTTATACGGGGTAAACACAGCAGCATGGCGACAAAAAGAGGAACAAGAAGTTTACAGAGGTAGGACAGGCTACAAAAAAGAGGCAGCTTGCATGTTACCAGGAAACATGGGACCTGTCTCAAGACTTATATTCTATGCTCTTCCTAAATATCTGGGTCTGTTTGGATACACAGTTTAAATGAATATTTATTTTAGCAGTTACGTCTAATTTTGTTATCATGTGGATGGGATCGTTATCTTTCATACTCTTCTGAATTCTAGCAGCTTTGACTGAAACTGCCCCCCCCCCC
>NW_015151290.1:179915-181612 GCF_000732505.1 Cyprinodon variegatus | reverse complement strand
CATCGTTTAATTCTGTCATTTTATGATTTACCCTGTAGAGACATTTGTACTTAGTTTGTAGAGACTGAACATGGCATTGCTGTCACTTGTATCAGTGTTAATACGTACTTGTGCATCCCTCAACCTCATGACAACATCTGAAAGCTTAGGTAATTTAGGTCATTTTGCACTATTTTAAGAGCTTTCCAATCATTTTCGCTCTGTGAATCAAACATTTCTTGGAGCTTTATCACACTGCACAGCAGCTAATCTGGCTAGATTAACAGCTGATATGATTTGAATGCTTGTGTTTCCCGTAAAATGTCAGTTGTCACATGTTGAGAAGTGGTGTTGTTACTCTAATAATCAGCCATGAAAGTGGGAAACTCAGGTTTTCTGTAGCCTAGCAGTGCTAAGCAATCCAATAAAAGTAAAAACACTATTACAACACTAGTGGTAGTAGGGGAGAACCGAAGCACGTCTCAACCTCGGAGACTAATTGAATGCAAGATAACAGAAATGCTAAGACTAGTGACTGTGAATTTATCCTGTTGTCAAAAAACAAGCTTGAGATTTGTGACATAGAGACTTACCCTTCTGGAAGCAGGACGTATAAGTGGTTAGAAATGATAAGAAAAATAAATGGGTTAGCTGTAGTGTCTGTAGTGTTTTTTGGGCATATAATTAGACTATCAGCCTGAACAGCTGGCAGGATGGATCCTTGCTCCTGTTGCTTTCTACCAGATTCAGACCTCCACACCTGAAAGTCTAACTCACGCCATGTGAAACATAAGCCCCATTTATACTACCTGTTTGAAACTGTAGCGAGATCGGTGCGAGCACTGTAACCGAGATAACTGTTGAGTGTAAATGGCTGGCAGAACTGAACCAGACCGTGTCAGACACAACCAAACTACGCCTAACTGGTACTAGCTCATCAGTAGGGCTTGGAGCGGTTCAGTTCTGGTACGGTTCTCTGATAACAAAGAACACATGAGCAGGCCGCATCATCTCTTTACAGTCAGACTTTCATAAAAATACTAACTTCCCTACCATGCCACACGGTTGAACCTCTGTTGTTGTTTCCTGCGTTTGTAAGTCTTTATTAGGCTTTGTTTGTTGTATCCACTTCCCAAAAACCAACTCTGTTAAGTAACCTTCGCCTGACTCTCCGCAAACATCGAAATCTCACAATTATAAGCAACGGTCCTGAATGTTTTGAGTGTTGATTTACTTCTATCCCTATAGAGAGCAGTATTAACGTAGATTGTCACTAGGAGGTGAGGTACCGTGCCAGGTGTGGGGGTTTAGCCGAGTTGCTCAGGATGAGAGGAAGTGTCAGTTAGCATAGCCTTATTGAAGCATGGAGAATGATCAGAGTGAAGTTGGTAGTTAAATCAGAGAGATTTCTTGGAGGTGGTGGATTTTCTAATCCCCTCGATACGGAGGTAGGTGTAGGCTTTATAGAGCACAGTTGGCTGGTTTCTCTTGCTGCTTTGTTTTAAGTAATGACTAAGCAATGCCTAAAGCCCAGGTGGCTAAAGAAAGGATGAGTTGCTATTAAGATGTGTCTGAGGAGTTGGATTTATACCCAGAAAAGGGAGACATGGATGAAAAATATATGTCAATACTTCTAAACTGTATGGCAATAACAAGATATATCTCTCCATAAAGTAATTAAGACTCATCTGAATCAAAACATTGTCCCAAATGTGACT
>NW_015151290.1:174938-179841 GCF_000732505.1 Cyprinodon variegatus | reverse complement strand
CAGTTTCTAACAAACAGCTATAGATAAACATGCGATCATTTCTAAAATGGGTGAAAAATCACCTACTAGTGTTCATAAAAGGTAGAATTTTAAAGCAAACAGTCTCCATACGAACAATATAGATTTATCTTTTATCTTGTAAGAAAATAATTTCCGTATTTGTTTTAGAGCAAAAAAAGTAGATTTTTGGGGGCGTGTTAAAATACGGCTGATTAAAACAAACGTCATTTTCCGAAATCTTTCCGCCGAGTTTTGTTGAAACACAAAGTTTTAGCCCTCAGTTTTCTTAGCAGACTGTTAAGGCTTCTGGTGTGGCCCTCTGCTGCCATAGACCACATGATTTGGGTTTGATATATATTGTTTGATATATATCAATATATTGTCCTTTCTGAGATAATTTTTCTATTATTTCAGTTGTTATCAACATACATTTGAAAATCCATTCAGTTGCTGCCTCTGGATTGGGTCATTTAATCGTGATTTAACCAAAAAGGTGGACCTAATAATTGGGTGTGCTGGTGAAGATTCTCATCCAGGCCATTATGCCTTTGGTTATTCCAAAAAAAAACAAAAAACAATCCACTGGACTTGGTTTCCAAGTTTGAAGACTTAAGTTTCGCTTCCCATCCATGAAGCTTTTTCAATTCAAAATGTAAGAATTAACATTGAGTTTGAAGTTCACACAGAACAATATCTGATATTTGACTCACACCGCCCACTGGAACACATTCAGGCATCAGAACCATACAACACCGGGTCAAGAATGTTCCTACAAAAACAGAAGGAGCAGAAACTCATCAAAGTTGCTCTCAAAACCTGTGCATACCCAAACATTTCAAACCAAACAAGACCCTTAAAAAGAGACTAGTGCATCCTAAGGACAAAAACCCCAGACCTTAGATTAATGGAGTGGTGTACACAGTTCAACGCAGTGAGGAATGCTCTGATCTTGATAATGTAGAAAGCAAACAACCTCTCCACAGATGCATGGCTCAATACAAAAGAGCAACCTCCTTCAGACAGGACTATGCTGTCCACTTGGACCTTAAGGACAAGGGATACTCATTTGAGGACCAGAATGTTCACATTTTGGACAAAGAAGACAGGTGGTTTTAAAGGGGTTTGAAGGAAGCCATTTATGTTTAGAAAGAAAAGCAACCTTAAACAGAGGGGGTTGACTCAAAAACCTACAATGCAGCGATGTCACGGTATCATTTCAACCCACCAACCCCAAGCAGGGGACAAAACATCTCACCTGGACAGCCAAGCTGACAATTGCCCCTAATGACCCCCCTTTCAGAGGCATAGCCCAGTATCGGATATTCCAGGCTAACGAACCCAAAACGCCTCCCCATTCCTAAGGGGATGAAGGGGGACTCCGGTTCAATTTGCATGTTTTCTAAGCCGAAACAAGTTTTCGGGCTGCTGTATAAAGCTTCAAACTCAACGCTGAATCTGACATTTTGAATTGAAAAAGCTTCCTGAATGGGAAGCGAAACGTCTTCAAACTTGAAAACCAAGTCCGGTGGATTGTCTTTTAACTTTTCTAGAGTACTTGGGTGGTGCACGAGTGAATGATCTCTAAGACCGCCTGTTCTTTCAGTATTCCTTCATACTCCAATTCCGGTGTAACATGTTGAAAACACCATAATTGTTTTTTCTAATTTAAAATAAAAATAAAACTTTGCTTTCAACCCAACTCTGTCTTCCTTCCCAGTAAAGAAAAGCTAGAGAACACACTGAATGCTTTTTATTTTTTTTCTATCATTGTACTTTAAAGTATCTGCAGCTTATAGCTTGACCAAACGCAGGGATTAGGAATTGTCTGCAAAATATCGCCATGCAACACATTTATAACAATATCATCAGAGGAGCTGTTTACTCATAAGTTGCATGACAATGATGAATCGGAGCATAATAAGAGCAGGCAATAAGAGTTTACTCTTTGCCTGTTTCTGTAAGCTGACTGATGCACGACCGCAGCAAAGCTGTTCAGGTTGCACTGAAATTATGTTGAAAGTATGCCCGGTCCAGGGATGAATCCAGGAAATGTTTGAAGTAAAAATATTCAAAGTTTTTGCCTGGTTTGCATTCGCAAAAAGATTTTTAAACCAGGCCAAACGACTTCACATAGTTGCAACAGATTGTTTAAGGTGCAGCATTAATACAGCACAGGAAGACTTATTTTGGTGTTATAAACTTTTCAGATTGGATCTCCTTTTCTTCTTCTACTCTATTTTGTACTGCTTTTACGTTACATCCTCCCCTGCTTTTGGTTTGCAGCAGTAGGCATTCATGCTACAAGCAAACGGTTACGGGATCTCTATGTAGAGCCTGATTATTTAACTATACCAGGGTCTGTTTTTAAGGTCTTGGATAGCTTCAGACTAGCATAATCTGCTGTAAATGCAGGACTGGATCCTTATGTTTTGATGTGACGGCAGTCTGAAAGACCATTTAGGTCACCATGGGATCAATAGGCAATCTACAAGAAGGCAGATTGTTTCACATTTAGCTTAAAACAAGAGATGAGACACAGCCTAGGTATTTAGAAACATTTGAACACCACCGAGGGTAGTGTTTCATTACAGTCTCCTTAGATATTATCAGAACTGTTTGCATGAACCACAGAGTGACATCATGGCTTGAATACGAACAATCCTTTAGCTGTTCTGCCCTCTGATATGTTTTCTGTCCTGAAACTGAACAATAGCATTAGGATCCAGATATATATCAACTCCCCTGCTCAAAAGGCCCACAGAGCAGTGCCTATTCTGGGGAGAGGAGTGTGTGGATATGAGTGTGTGTAGGAGTGAGTGCAGCTCTGCAGTCTGTTAAAGCTGTCGGCCCATCCCCCACAGATCAGACTATCAGGAGAGCTTCACCGCCTAACTTCAGCTCTCACACAGACCACATTTGCATGGCTTTCTAACGATCGTGTTTCAGTAGATTTATGTCAAAGCAACAGAGCTGATGGTTGGGATGAGAGAAACACAAGCTGAACTCCATCCAGTTGTTAAATCATTTCTTATTAGTGTGTGTGTTTTGTTGGGAAAGTCAGTTTATAAAGTCACAAAAATGTAATTCTGTAACCCTGTTAAATTACCACCAATGCTTATAACGGAAGTCAATGACTGATTACAGACTAATGAACAGAGTGTGTCTATTTTTTATATTCCTAACAAAAACTCAGCTGAAGAATGTTCATGATCGTGTTTTTAATCACTTTGTTTGGTTTCATCATCCATCCATCCATCCATCCATAAGACATGATCATGTATTTCTGGGTACTGATTGGGTCCAAATTTTATGCTCACAGTTAATTACTGTTCTATTGATCTGTTGACGTATTTTTAGATTAACTAAATCATTTTTGTTCTAACTTAATTTATGATGGCATAAAAAAATCCAGTTCAGTCTTCCTGTACTACAAGACTAAGCATTTTTCTGTTAATAAAGTTAAGTTTAAGTGGTGGGCTCAGTATTAAAATTTGCAACTTAAAATAAAGTATTTTTCTTTTTGCATCATACATGATTGGGTTTGTTTCGTTTAGGTTTGTTTAATATAGATACCCCGGGCATATATTCAATTAACTAATTTAAATGCAAGTAGAATTCATTTATTAATATTTATCTCTGGTTTATACGACAAGATAACCGCTCTGTTGTTTACCCCGATCTTGTCCTTCTCAGGCTCCCGTGATTTTGTGAAAGATTTTTAAGATGATTTTGTGTTTTTGGTGTTTTAACAGTGGTTTGGTCTGCTTGTGAGGTAAAATGTGGTTCATCAAGCATTTTGGATCGCCTTGGCCTGTGTGATGTTTCCTGAGTGTGCACAAGGACGGTGACTGTTGAATAGGACATGTAGCCCATCCATAAGTGTTTCTTAAAGGCTGATATATACTCAGAAACCAGGTCGTCTGTGGGTGTGTCACAATAAATGCAAATGTACCCCCGTCCCTGCCGCAGACACTCTACTGCAGCTCTGCAAAATTCTAGATGACCGCAGACAGTGCCGCAGACAGGAGGCCTTTGATTGGTCAAATCTACATCCGCTCTATTCATGCGTATGTCCTGTTTGGTGCCTTACCGGCTTGTTTTGTTTGTATGACCGCCATTGAGGAAAACCACTTGTGAAGTTAGACCAGCTAGAAGAGCGAGGTGCGCAAGAACGCTGGGACCCTTTCTCCAACTGGATCCCCGCTCTTTTTCACCCTCATGTCCCTCAGTTGTCGCACAAACTTGCACCCATTTCCTCACCGCATCGGCCGTATCTAGACCCACAGCTAGTTTGTGGTTGTCCCTCTTACGTTGTGGCGTGGAATAACATAGCGCAGACTACGCTCAATATTGGGCACAAAAGTAAGCTCACTGCGACACACTGCTGCAGGGAGTATAACCAGCCCTTAAAGTCGTAGGGAAGTCATATTTAAATTTCAAATCCTTCTGGCTTAAACATGTATATAAATGTATTCTTAATCAGACTATATTGTCCAAAAAGTTAGAAAATTTCTATAAAAAAAAATCCTGTCTTTAAAATCTTTTTTTTTCTTTTTATTATTTTATGCAGGCCAGTTAGTCATACGTCAGCTTGTACACCTAAATTTGACCAATCATATATCAATGATCATCTGATCGCAGCTAATATACGTAACGGTTGAAATAATAAGAATAATTTACTCTACCATTGAGTTCCATCCCAGTGTTCACAGGGATGGACGTCTGTGTCTTCAGCAGGCGTAGAGCTAACAGAACTGGCAGCGTTGCGAGGCAAGGGCTCAAACATGTACGGCTGTAAGCCTTCTACACCAAACCAAACTTCTGCCGCCCTGGCGTCCTCTTCCACAACATCTTCATCCCGCTTTCCTCCTCTAAATAAAAAATGTATGATTGAGGGACTCAT
>NW_015151290.1:147200-174716 GCF_000732505.1 Cyprinodon variegatus | reverse complement strand
TGGAACAGCTGCTTCCCTACAACTTTAAATATACCATTAATTTGTAAAAGGCACAATTAGATGATTACATGTCCCAAAAAATGAGTAATATTCCACTTCAGATAATGAATAAAGTCCTTAAATGTCATTCTAAAAATACATTTATTTAAAGCATAATATAATCTAGGGCTTAAACAATTTGATTTATCGATTATTCAGATAATCAACTAAAATGGAGTATAGAGACTGTGAAACATGCCTTTAGCTGACAGAGCCATCCACCTCAAGCAGTAATTATATCAAAATTGTAAAAAAAATATATAAACATTTTGCATTTAAAATAAGAAATAAAAAGACTTTTTTGTAGGTCAATAGGCTCAATCCAGAACTCCTCAGGTGGAAACATTTTAGTTTCACCTCGTTTCATTTAGTTAAAAAATATTTAATTAAATTATTAATCAAAAAAATTAATCAACAGATTAATCAATTTACAAAATAATTGTTAGTTGCCGCCCTAATATTTAAATTTCTTTTGATGTGCATAAATTTATCTAGAGTGAAGTAATTCTGTGTATTTTCGGGAGGTCTGCATTCTGTTGCAGTATTATGTGAGCTGACCAACAGGAAGTACTAAAACAGATGCTAAAACACAAGAAAAAAGTGCTGCTTTACAACTGAAAAATTACTAATCATGGGCAGGTTTGCTTTGTGTTTTAGCGGTTATTTGCAAATGTCCTTGGATAGAAGCGCTCTAATATGACCACCCTTGATGTGTCTCACAGATGGTGGTAAAGACCTACATGGACATGGACCAAGACTCCGAGGAGGAGAAGCAGCAGTATCTGGGACTGGCGCTCCACCTCGCCTCTGAGTTTTTCCTGAGGAACCCCAATAAAGATGTTCGGCTCCTGGTGGCCTGCTGTCTGGCGGACATCTTTAGGATATATGCTCCTGAGGCGCCCTACACCTCCCACGACAAGCTGAAGGTCAGCATTAGATCCCTAATATTGTATAATCTTTCATTATTCCTCCAAGTCGAGCTCATGTCAGCATTTTGAAATGATGGCTGTTTGCACTGTGGCGCATGATTAAAACCTGCATCCATTAAACTTCTACAGGCCTCCTTTTAACCATATTATAAAGCCTTCCTGCTCCCTTTAAAACCACAGGAAATTAATAGGATGCTTTTCTCTCCTCCAGGACATCTTTCTGTTCATCACCAGACAGTTAAAGGGACTAGAAGACACCAAGAGCCCTCAGTTCAACAGATATTTCTATCTGTTGGAGGTAAATTTCCATTTTTGTAAAAATCAAAGGATTAAAGAAAAAGTAGTTTAAGGATTGGGCTATTTTTAATCTAATCATGAATATTCTCAGTCATCCAGGGCATAGTCATTCCAAACAAGTAAAAAAACAAAACAATCCACTGGACTTTGTTTCCAAGTTTGAAGACGTTTTGCTTCCCGTTCCCAATTCCCCCTAATGACCAGTATCCGGTATTGCAGGCTAACAAAGAACCCAAACAGCTCCCCATTCCTAAGAGGCGGACCTGTTCGTCCCATTCAATTTTTTATGTTTTCTAAGCCAAAACAAGGCTTTGTTTTGGTCCACTCTATAAAACCTCAAACTTAACGTTATTTTTGACATTTTGAATTGAAAAAGCTTCCTGGATGGGAAGCAAAATGTCTTTAAACTTGGAACCAAAGTCCAGTGGATTGTTTTTTAACTTTTTGGAATATTTTTAATCTACTGCAAAATACATTTTTTTCGAGGACAAATATTTGATTTACAATTATTTAAAGATTTCTCTGTTATAGATCAGGGGAGTATGTTTAATATCGAGGCCTAAAGACTGATTCTTAATGTTTGTGTTTCCATCAGAACCTTGCATGGGTGAAATCATACAATATCTGCTTCGAACTGGAGGACTGCAACGAGATCTTTATCCAACTCTTCAAAACTCTTTTCTCTGTTATAAAGTAAGTCGCTTGGTTGTTGAATCTGTCATGGGCTGCTTATATTCAAGCTTTAAGTCAGGATGTTCAGTATTAGGTATTAGAAAATGAGATGAGGTTTATTTTATTCATTATTAAATGAGAACTCTCCTTTTTTGTGTTTCTTTACATTTTTTCTCTAATAAAATGAAAATTCTATAAAATAAATGCTAGACACCGAATAAAAGGGCTTTGACTTAAAAAAAAAAATTGTGTTAATTAATTGTAAAGTAAATTAACCTGCTAATTAATGAAATTAATATGTATTTTTTTTATCCATATTTTGTTTTAGAGGAGTTTCAAAAAAAGGAGCATTTGCGTTCTAAATGTTTTTGGCTCAATCTTTTATTTTAATTCTTGTCTTTATTTAAACCAATGCATGTATTCTCAGAGATAATATTATAAAATGGGTCATGCTACATTCAGAGCGCAATCAGCAGGAACAGCAAAAACGCGCGTGCTGCTTTATTTTTGATGCTTGTCAGTTTAGTTCTGACGCGCGGCTGAAGCATCTTGGCTGCTCCAGCTGCGCGGTGGAAAAAGGGGTTCTGATGCGCATTGGGCAGAGCTACCCTGTCCTTTCTTTGCCTGTAACAATGGCAGCTATATTTGCTGTGATCAGTGGGTAAAAAGTAGTTTTAATATGTTTTTAAGTGAGAAAGTCAACCTGAAAACTCCCATCAGTGCAGTCAGTTCATCCAGATTACCATCCTGCCTTCAAATATTAATTCGCTGTCTGAGCCGCTCAGACCCCCACATAATTGGCGTTGCACTGTCACTAGGAATCCCTTTCAAAGGCAGCCTCTGGCCCGGTCGTCTCTTCGCGGTTTGCCGCGGCAGCTGGAAGGCGTTTTTCGTGTACGTAATCCAAACTGCGGGAACCGGGATAATAATAGAGCAAACATGCTTTGCCAGCAGATTTCGATATTTTAAGTTAATTTACTCATTAATGAACTGTTTCATAGAACTGATCATACTGATCTGCATCATCAGTGTTGTGTCTGTTTCCCTGCCAGCTCCCAGATCAGCTTCTCTGATTGGTTGATGCGGCACGTCAAGCAGCAAAAGTTCAATTTCTCCAACTACAGCAGCTGCTGCATTTGCACGACGCGCTGCTTCAGCTGCCCAGACACGCTGCGCCCGCTGCTCAAAATGCTCTGCGGGACGTTTTGCTGCGCCTTGATGCGCGTCAACCATTGACTTTAAATGTAAACTAGCTGCTCCTGCTGCCTCTGCTGCTTTAGGTGTGAACCTAGCATCTCTCTTTTGAAAAAAGATTGTTTCCTGTATTTACCCCCAATGAGTGCACCCAATGACGCCATTCAGGAACAACAGTTTGTATTTTACCATGAAGCTATTGATGGCGTTAACACTTGGGAGCTCGTCTCTTCCTCTGCTCATCAGTAACAGCCATAACCAGAAGGTGCAGATGCACATGATGGATCTGATGAGTTCTATCATCATGGAGGGAGACGGAGTCACACAAGAGCTGCTGGACACAATCCTAATCAACCTCATACCTGCACACAAGGTGAGTCTGCAGAACACGGTGGGACGGTTTTATCAGAAATCATTCAGGTGGGATCCAGGTTTATTGATAGGCATAGAGGAACAAAAGATGATCCATTTAGAAAATAGTTCAGGAAAAATGAACTTAATTTGTTTTTGTGTTAGAAATGTAACAAAACACAATCCAGTGCTGACATGCAGTCAAAAAACTGAGAAATTCTCTGATTGAAGTCAAAGCAAAACACGCTTTACTTTAGACTATTTTTTTCATCTTTCCTTCGGATCAGAATCTGAACAAGCAAGCCTACGATCTCGCCAAGACTCTTCTGAAGAGGACGGTCCAAACCATTGAGACGTGCATTGCAAACGTGAGATTTTATTGTTTTTTTCATTCCTCATATTGGCTGTTTGTCCCTGGTTCTGTAACTCTCCTCTCCGTATGACACCAAGTCGTGTATTAATCGGTCGTCTCCCACTTGGTCCCCTCCTTCTGTGCTTCCATGTTCTCTCACAGTTCTTCAATCAGGTTTTGGTGATGGGCAAGTCCTCAGTCAGCGACCTGTCAGAGCACGTCTTTGACCTCATCCAGGAGCTGTTTGCCATCGACCCCATGCTGCTGACCTCTGTCATGCCTCAGCTGGAGTTCAAGCTTAAGGTAAGAAAAACTGCATCCATGTCCAACCCCCGTCCTCACAGTTCGATTGTAGAGATTTTAGGGCTGCAGCAGTTAATTTTTCTTGTAAACAGTTTTCCATTTTATAAATATAAAAATTTTCCCTTGTTCCCAACATTAATTAAATTTATTTTTTAAAGTTTTGTCTTAATTATTGTTTTAAAACAGCCTTTCTTTTTAAGATTCTGAACAATCCAGTTAGCGATTCTTAAATTTAAAATTTGTCAACAGTTAATTCAATAACCAATTAGCCTGAAAAATTCTTTAAGGCTTAATGAATATTTTATTTATTTATTTTTTTTTAAAAAATTTGAAATTCTGCATTAAAGCAGTTTTTGGGGAAGAAGAAGATAGAATAAAACAGCTATAAATAAAGATAAAATAAAAACAGCCGATGTGTTTCCATTTGAAGCTGAAAGAAAGATTCGGGTTATTTCAGTGTTTGAAGAAATGCAGTATTTTAAAATGTAAATCCCTTTATTTTCCCACAATGGGGAAACTCACTCTGCATTTAACCCATCCCCGTGGGATGCAGTGGGCTGCATTTGTGCAGCCCCTTGGGAGCAGTGTGGGGTTAAGGGTCTTGCTCAGGAACCCAGAGTGGATCGAACCGGGTTCTTGTAACTTTCTCAGAGGACAAGCGCACTGCTCTAACCACTAGACCAAGACTCTTAATGTATGATTTCTATCATATTGTCATTTCCTCTGAAAAATGAGAGGACCACAGAAAGTGGTGCTAAACCACGCTAACGTCAGCTTAGCATCAGCTTAGCATAGTTTGTTGTTTTTTTGTTTTTTTTTATTATGTGCCTGCATTTTAGGGCTTTATAGAAACAGATTTAGACAAAACAAGGAAAAAGAATAATATACAGAGCACTTTTAAAAACAGCATACAGGGATCATCTATGCCCAATAAAAAATCGATTGGTTTATGGATTAAAAGTTTCACCTTTATATATGTTGAGAAGCGCAAATGAGATGCCTTATGCATGGTAAACAAAAAGACAAAACTTTTTGATAAAGTAAAGACATGTTTTATTTTTTTCTCGTATTCCTGTAGAATACATATCAATATTTAAATCATTTTTACTAATCCCTTCCCTTTTCTGTATGAATTTGTTTTTTGTTTTTGTTTTTTTGAGAACTGTTAAAAAAATTTATACTGTTTTGTTTGTTGTGAGAGAAAAAAAAGTAATTGGGAAAAATAAAGGAAAAATGTTAAAGAATGATTTATGGTTTTGGTTTTGTTGTGTGCAGAGCAACGACGGAGAGGAGCGTCTAGCGGTTGTACGGTTGCTTGCAAAATTATTTGGGGCCAAAGACTCAGAGCTAGCATCACAGAACAGACCGCTGTGGCAATGTTTCTTAGGACGGTGAGTCACCTCAGCATTGATGATGTTTTAAAAGATTTATACATCGAAATTTAGAAAAATAGGTTTAACGTTTTCATAGGGTGTGATGGTAACTGCCTGTCGAAATATAGACGTTGGTTTCTAAATTTGTAGAAGGTAAATCGATTAACATATTTGATCAACTTACATACAAGACATCCGCTGTTTCCTCTTTGAGAGTGGAAGTTCAGAAGTTTGCAACACAATTAGCAAAATAGCAACAAAACAAAAACAGTATGAATCACAAACCTATGAGTGCAGTTGGTAAACAACCCTCAGATGCATTACCGCCACCCACTGGTAAGGAGAGTAACTGCTTCGTCAGGTTGTAGATTCATACATGTAAATTTGAGATTTTTATATCCAATTATGATGTTTTTTATTGACACTTATCCTACCCTGTCGTTATTTTTAAGTGTTTTGCAGATGAGGTTTAATCATTTTTTTATGTATGTGCTGATTTTGTTTGTTTTTTTTTGCTTATAACAGTGTAACATGTATAATTCATTCAATTAAATTCTTTTGTAGGTTCAACGACATCCATGTACCAGTCAGACTAGAGTGTGTAAAGTTCGCTAGCCACTGCCTTATGAACCACCCTGACCTGGCTAAAGACTTGACAGGTGGGCTTTAAGTTGTGTTTGTGGCTTGTTGCTCAATTCATGTAGATTTCTTTTGATCTTTTCGTAATCTTCCCGTCAGCTGCTTTAACTGAAGACGAGGTTTTAATGTCGTAACTTTTGCAGAATATTTGAAAGTGCGTTCCCACGACCCGGAAGAAGCCATCCGACATGATGTCATTGTCACCATCATCAACGCTGGAAAGAAGGACCTGAACTTGGTCAATGACCAGTTGTTGGGTTTTGTGCGGGAAAGGACTCTGGACAAGAGGGTAGGGAACTAGAGCTGGAGAACTTTTTTCATTCTAACAAAAGTTTGTCTGGGATTTTCTGTTTATATGTACAATAATATATAATACTTTTTAACACAATTTGAATGTTGCCATGTATCCAGGAGATCTAAACAAATCATTTTTTTATGTGAATCTAAAAAAATCCATATAAATATGCAATAACTTTATAATTCATTTGGAATTCTGGTTAATCTCTTCCATTTTGTATCCCTTTTTCTATAGTGGCGTGTGCGTAAAGAGGCCATGATGGGCCTGGCTCAGCTTTATAAGAAATACTGTCTGCACCACGAGGCTGGAAAGGAGTCGGCCCAGAAGATCAGCTGGATCAAAGACAAACTGCTGCACATCTACTATCAGAACAGCATCGATGACAAGTGAGAGCAAACATACTGTAATCCCCCACCCCACAATCACATGACAGAGAAGCCTGTTTATCTTAGTCCCTCTGCAAAATAACAGTTAGAGAACAGGCCTTAAATAAGGTGAATGTCTGCTAGCTTCATAAATCAAGAAATGGCTTCAAGAAATTAACTTCTCCCATAAAATGTACTCAAATTAATTTGAGCAATAATTAAAATAATCCATGTTAATTTCTCCATAAGTAGTGATAAGGATGGCACCAAGTCTCCATCAAGCAGTTGGATTGGATCCCATTTGTATGCTAAGGGTTTGTTGCATTTAGAGAAGATTATAAACATGTGAAGCTGCTAAAAGCTGCTGTGACTCTTTATTTTAGCCAACCTTGGTTTGATAAAAAAAACAAATAAAGAATAACTAAAGGAAAAAAATGGAGTAATCTGTGAAGTACAGTGTAGGATCTGTGATGCTGTGGGCCCGTTTCTCATCTGAAGGTCCTTTGAACATTGTTGCAGTGCCTAAACCGCAGTTTGAAATCCTAGTAGATTATAAGTGGCTTACTGTACCTGTAAAATGAACAAGGGTCGTCTTTAATTAAGATTGTGGCTCCAAATTTGAACACAGCAATGATACATATGTATAAAATCAACCATGCTCCTTGGTTATATAGGGAACCTTTAAGATGGGTCTAAGAGAAGACTGACTGTTTGCTCCAAGAGGAAAGTTACAGAGAAGTTTTGGGCTGTATGTGGAAAAAATCAGCAGGAGGTTTATTATAGTGGGATCTCCTGCACTAAATAAATTCTACATTTATCATAAGGTGATTTTATATCAAGGCTTCTGGTGCATCTTCACCAGTCAGTCACATCAAATACGGGGAACCTGACCTATTAGATTGTAAAATACTTTCTTTTAAATCTTTTTTTTTTAATATGAAACTTTTCTTTTCTAGGTTGCTAGTGGAGAAGATTTTTGCCCAGTATATGGTCCCTCACAGTCTGGACACAGAGGAGAAGATGAAATGTCTGTACTACCTGTATGCCTGCCTGGACACTAATGCCGTCAAGTGAGTAAATATTTAGCATTTTTCATCTGTAAACTAAACATGCATTTATACATGCAACTATTGCGCATAAATATTGATCTGAAACCACTGAGAGAAAACCATCAACCCTCTGTCCACCTGCAGACCGAGGGTCATACCATGAAAGGGCAGCAAGTCTGGATAACAGCAGCTTATTGATTCCTGACTTTCATTTCTCTATTTCTTCTTGATCTTTTCTTCCAGGGCCCTGAATGAGATGTGGAAGTGTCAGAACATGCTCAGAAGTCTCGTAAAAGAGCTGCTCGATCTTCACAAGATGCCAGTGGTGAGTTGGTCCTTCCTTTACGTTTCAGGATTTTGGAAAATAAGAAGGATCTGTAACGCGTTTCCTTCTCCCTTTTGCTAGTCTGAGGCCAACACCACTGCGATGCTGGGGAAGCTTATGAGTATCGCAAGTAAGTTGAAAGGAAACTTTACATCCACAAACCTGATGGGATTTGATGTGATCAACACACAAATGAAAGTGGAATAGAAACAACATGGTTTTCTTTTGTTAATTTGAATTCTAAAAAAGAGGGAAGTGTAATAGTATTTATCTGACCTGATTTAGTGCATTATAGAACTATATTTAGCTAGAGTTATGGCTGCTGATCCATAAAAACATGCCCTGCAACCTTTTATCATTTTACAGTTGTGCTATACACTTGATCGATTGAATGGGGCTCTGTTAAACGTTAAAAGCTTGAGGTATTGTTTAATAACCCCACTCTGTGTCAGTCCTCCTCACTTCTTTCTCCCTGACCTGCCTATAGTCCTTATTTTACACCATACAGTTTGTTTACTCAGATTCTCTAACCTCTGCCTTTACAGAACAGCTGTGAGTACACTGATTAAACTGCACAGCATCAGAATAAAGAGATACAGATTTACCGCAGCCTTTAGATTATTAGGGAACAAACATCAAATAAGGTCGGCCTGCGTCTAAAATCTCTGGTATATGTGGGTTGATCATCAGCTTCTGTTTCAGGTTTAAGGAACCCAAAGATTAATGATAAAAGGGTCAGTTGTTCTTCTTGCAAGGGCCATTAAACTTTAAATAGTTAGGACTACATCTATTTCCTTAAAAGTGTCTGTCTGGAGTCTTTTGTTTCGTCAAATGACAATAGCATTTATACTAATTTCAGTTAAATGAATAAACATGTCCCAAAATAGAAAAACTGCATCCACCTCAACTTCTACTTCTTAAACCCCTTGACATCCGAACAACAATATATATTGTTGTTTACTATTGTTCTCGGAGTAATATTACTTGATTAAGCCTTTTCTATAATCTATAAAATAAATAATAAATGTTTGATTTGTGCTGATATCATGTCAGGTTCAGCCAATACTCTAAACTGTGATATCGTTCTCATATCAGAAATGGAAAGGTTGTAAAAGAAAACAAAGCTTTTGTTATTTTACATCTACTTTATGTTGGTTTATCATATAAAAACATATTTAAAAACACTGACTTCTGACAAAGTAATGTAGCGAAATATTGAATTAAAGGGCTGTGAATACTACAAGATGTAATCCTCAACCCATGTGCGACTATAACTTTGAGGATTGTGTTGCAGAGAACCTACCGGATGCCGGGAAGGCCCAGGACTTCATGAAGAAATTCAACCAGGTTCTGAGTGAAGATGAGAAGCTCAGAATCCAGCTGGAGATGCTCATCAGTCCAACATGTTCCTGCAAGCAGGCTGAGATCTGTGTGGTGAGGAGACACTCTATGCCTGCTGCAACAAATGTCCTGATTAACACAAACCAACGTAGTTCATGTCAACAGGTCTGCTGTAACTCAAGTCTTAAAGGCTAGGAATTTATGTTGGATGCCAGACCTGGCTCTAGTTTGGCTTTCTTTGTCGCACTTAAAAGCATTAGTGGTCATCAAATGATGCAAAGCCTTTTAATAAATTATGTAAGCTTGTATATAAGATGAAAACGGGGAATCTTTGTATTTATTGTCGTTTTTATTTTGTGCAGAGGGAAATCACTCGCAAGCTGACATTCCCAAAACAGCCCACCAATCCTTTCCTAGAGATGGTCAAGTTCCTGCTGGAGCGGATCGCACCGGTTCACATCGACTCTGAAGCCATCAGGTCAGAAACCTTCTAATTTAAAATGGATACTATGTGTTTTTTTTTTATAGAGAGTACTAAAATAGATCCAGACAACATTGCAGCTTCTGTTTACTCTGTAAGTAAGTGCTTTTATAATGCTATCTGTGTTTGTATTGTGTAACAGGTCCATTAACCAATCTTTCTCATTTACTGAGCCATCTAGTGGTGCAAACAGGAAACTGCAAGACCCAATCTGGGCCTTTTTCTTCTTTTTTTCCCCCTATTTGTTTAATGGAAAAATACTATAAGAGATCAAAAACTGGCTGATTATTTGCTTTATGCTGTTTTAGGAGAATAATGAGATACAAACATGATTTAATGGTTTCTTTTGTTTGCTAATAACATGTTACTCTTGCTATAGTGCTTTGGTTAAGCTGCTGAATAAGTCCATTGAGGGAACAGCTGACGACGAGGAGGAAGGTGTTACCCCTGATACAGCAATCCGTTCTGGGCTCGAGCTGCTTAAGGTATATGTGGGAGAGGAAAACAAATATGAGATGTGTGGAACATTCAGAATATTTGAACAAACTGTGCAGCTTTCAAAATGACTACAAGAAAACTGAAGCAAAGTTTACTGATCAAAAAGTGTTTGTATATCTTTTTTTTTTTATGATTGTAGGTCCTGTCATTCACTCATCCCACAGCATTCCACTCAGCTGAGACCTACGAATCTCTGCTCCAGTGTTTGAAGATGGAGGACGACAAAGTGGCAGAGGCGGCCATTCAGATTTTCCGCAACACCGGCCAGAAGATTGAGACGGAGTTACAACAGATAAGATCGTAAGAGATGCTCTAGAGGCACAAACCATCCTCTTTCGATGTGCAGAGGGTATAAATAAGTCCTAACACTTTTTCTTTGTGATTTTCTCTGGTGAAATAAGTGAGGGATCCAAATAAGGCTGAACCAATTAATCGGATTAATCAATCATTGAAATAATCGCCAACTAATTTAGTAATCGATTAATCGTTAAATGGAGAGACTCTAAAACAGACCTTTAGCTGACTCAGCAACACACTTAAAGATTTAATCATACCAAGATATAAAAAAAAAAAGTTTAAAGAGTTTGCATTTAAGGTCAAAAAATTAAATAAAAAATCTTATTTCCTATGTCGATATGCTCTATGCTCCAGAACATCGTTTATTTTTTTTATGAAATATTTTACTTCATAAAACAACTAACCCTAGCTAATTGCACAGTTTAGTATAGCCGCGGCTCCAGACGGATTTCCATATCATAATGGAATAACATATAACCGTTACCGCAGACTGAGATCCACGGCTCGAACCCCACCGGCCCGAAGCCATGAGTCGAACCAGGTAAAAACCACATTCGAAGGGCAATGTTTCCCACCCAGACAGCAGAAAGGATCCGATGCTTGGACCGCTCGCTTTCCCCATCCAGGCACAGCAGTGCAGCACCCTGCTAATCGAACTGAACCCAGCCACCACAGAACCAATTCGAATCCCGTGATCCCCCAATTTAAACAAAAGGTTAGGCTCTGGTTTAAATCAATTAAAGCACAGAACCACCCGGAAAATGTCCTGAAAGATAATGACCTTCCACCGGCGCTGCATAAGATCAAAGAACATTTAGCAGCAGTGATTAAACCAGCGAGCATTAATAAAACCACTAAGACTCTGATTGCTTGGTATTCATCCTCGTTAAAGGATAAAAACTCAATCAGAAAGGTAAATAAATATTGAGTCGCTATGTAAAATGACTAAACTGACGTCACAGCATCCTACAGCGCCTCAGTAGGTCACGTTACCGAATGAGGAATTTAGCTCCTGGTGATTCCATTTCCTCGTGTAGTTCTCTGTAAGCCCTCCATCTCGTTTTGCCCATTGTCTTTACTCCATCTGAAATCTTTTTTATGGGTAAAATGCTTGGTGTGTTTTCCTAGAAAACAAATATAGACAACACAGAGCGGAATGGTTGTAAGGGTGAACTGATATAGAGTTGGGATGTTCTGATGATGTTAAATTAAAGGAGTTAAATCCATAAATAATCAAGAAAATAATTAATTTAACAGAAGGAAGAGTTTAAAAAAATGAACAAAGGTCAAAACAGTAGTATAGAGATGATGCTTGGCACATTTTATGTGTATTGCTCCAATGAAGTTATCTTTTTGTATCCTTATTTTCAACTCTTTAGTTTTTTTTAATGCTTTTTTTCTTCTGTTGTTCTTCCTTCAGTACTTTGATTCCCATCCTGCATCAGAAAGCCAAGCGGGGCACGCCTCACCAGGCCAAGCAGGCCGTTCACTGTATTCATGCCATCTTTAACAACAAGGAAGTGCAATTGGCCCAGATATTTGAGGTAAGAACAGACCTCCTGATGACTAATCTCCTCTGTATTCTATATTTCTGTCCTCTCTATCTGAAGCTGTAGTTCTTAGGATGTGCTAACTCTGTTTCCTCTTTCAACCCGCAGCCTTTGTCACGCAGTCTGAACGCAGATGTTCCAGAGCAGCTCATTACCCCACTGGTGTCCCTGGGGCATATATCCATGCTGGCTCCAGATCAGTTCGCCTCCCCAATGAAATCCATTGTGGCTAATTTCATCGTCAAGGATTTGCTCATGAATGACAGGGTTTGTGGAGCACATATACAACCTATATATAGCTATATAAACCAAAGAATTACGCACGTCTGATGTTGCTCATTAAAACCAGGGGTCCTTATCCATTGTGTAGCTTTTACATTGGAGAGTCGAGGTGTTTTCTGAGGATATCAGACAGAGTGAATGATCTTCTACTTTTATTTATAACAGGTCTATTTACAGTCAGTTGTGAAAGAAGTGTCCTTGTTTAGATATTTAGAAGTACCTCTAAAAGGTGTACACCCCCTTGTTAAAGTTGTGGGCTTTTTTACTGGGAAAAATTAGATCAGATTAGATTATTTTCTTTACCTAATATGACATAGATCTCCTCTGCAATTCAACATAAAACAAACTGATCTGATAGAAAGTTAAAACCAAGGCACAAAGAAAAAGGATTACTCAGTTGCATGTGTGCTCTTGCTTCCCCTAATAGTGTCTAGTTGAACCTCTTTAATTCAGTCCCAGCATTTAGTCTCGAACCGAGCCGCTTAAGATTATAAAAAAGGCAAACTCAAATCATCAACTGAAAACTTGTTGGACAGGGTTAGAGAATTATGCCAGGTCTAGATGACTTATGCAAATCAGGAGGTCATTGTTTACCATAACATGCTGCAAGTGTTTGCTGGACGTTAGCTCTGCTTCCTCAGTTTTGATTCTGGACTCTAGGCAGCCTGTTGGATCACTTTGACGTGTTTTTGCATCACTTTCCAACAAAATATGCGAGTCTTTCTAAAAGAATATTATGGTCATCCATATCAAATGCAGCACTGAGATCACTGAGGGCGACAGTGGCGTTGGATGTAGGAGTTTGCCCTGAAATCAAAGGGTTGGCGGTTCAAGCCCCGGCTCCGACTTTCAGTGTCGTTGTGTCCTTTGGCAAGACACTTTACCTGCACCATCTACTGATGGTGATCAGAGGGCCCAGTGGCCCCAGCTTGCCACCATCAGTAAGTGTGTGCGTGAATGGGTGAATGACTGAATGTAGTGTAAAGTGCTTTGGTCAAGTCTCCTGACTTGAAAAAAAAGCGCTATATAAGTACAAGCCATTTATTTTTAGTGAAATCCCTACATCCAGCTAGTTAAAAAAAAAATAGATATTTTATATTCTGAATGTGTTTGTGTAAAACATATTGAAATGAGTTATTTCAACGGGACTTGTGAGAACCACTGTAAGAACAAAGATGACCATCAGGATTTTTGAACCACCTTTCTCTCCTCAGTCGGTAGGAAACAAGAACGGGAAGCTGTGGTCCGCTGATGAGGAAGTCTCACCTGAAGTTTTAGCAAAGGTAATGAATGTCTGTCCTGTAATTAATAGTAATTATTCCATATTAACCCAAGCTCAAAATAAATTTGCTCTCATCTTTACAAGTAAAAAAGAAGTTTTAGAAGATATCTGCTCAGCTGCTGTAAAACACGCAGCTTTGTAACAGGCTAACTGGCTGTTCTTTTAAAGTAGTCATATGTTAGGAAAACTGATTCCCACACATGATAGTCTGCGTTTTTGTGCAGCCAGAGAAACTATTGTAAGCCAAACTACAGGGTTTTTTAATGCAGCTGACTTGCAGTGCACAGCAACAGGTGGGGCTGAATCAATGCTTCATTAACCTAGGCTTCAAACAACTCAGTGTTAGTTTAGTTTTTATGTTGGTCTACCTCATCATAAAGGCTTGAAATGACAAAACAATGTACTCCCTGTTCCTCCAGGTTCAGGCCATCAAGCTTCTGGTACGCTGGTTACTAGGAATGAAGAACAACCAATCCAAATCAGCCAACTCCACACTCCGCCTGCTGTCAGCCATGCTGGTTAGCGAGGGCGACCTCACAGAACAGAAGAAGATCAGGTTCCTCAGTTTTTTTATTCTTGCAGACGCTTCAAGTTTTATGGCAAACAGTAAAAGATGAGTCCACCGGTTCTAAGCTGATCTGATAAATAAACATGCGCTCCTTCGTTGCAGTAAATCGGACATGTCTCGTCTGCGGCTGGCTGCCGGCTCCGCCATTATGAAGTTGGCGCAGGAGCCTTGTTACCATGAAATCATCACACCCGAACAGTTTCAGCTCTGCGGACTCGTCATCAACGTCCGTTTCCCCATCCTTCCCTCAAACAAGATGTCTTCTATTTAAATCAAGGCATAGTTGCTGACTAACTGTTCCTATTTGCTCTGGCAGGATGAGTGCTATCAGGTTCGTCAGATCTTTGCCCAGAAGTTGCACTTAGCTCTGGTCAAACTGCTGCTGCCCCTGGAGTACCTGGCTGTGTTCGCTCTGTGTGCCAAGGACCCGGTGAAGGAGCGCCGCGCCCACGCCCGACAGTGCCTGCTGAAAAACATCTCCGTCCGCAGGGAGTACATCAAACAGAACCCCCTCGCTCAGGGTGAGCTTTTTGTTTTGATTTCTTTATTGTCTGATTATTTGCTTGTTTTCTGCGACCACGTGTCTGGAAATTACTAACACATTCTAGGTCTTGTTTCCTAATTTATTCTAATTCCAATGTTTCTTTGTCTCTCAATAGAAAAACTGGTCTCTCTTCTTCCTGAATACGTGGTTCCGTTTATGATCCACTTGTTGGCACACGACCCAGATTTCACAAAACCACATGAATACGAGCAGCTCAAAGACATCAAAGAGTGAGGCTGCTTTATTATGGGGTGTATCTGAAATGGAGAGTTTAGTTAAGTTTTGTTTTTAAATACTTAATATCCTCATTTTTATTCCTCTGTCAGGTGCCTGTGGTTCATGTTGGAAGTCCTGATGACGAAGAATGAGAACAACAGTCACGCTTTCCTAAGGAAGATGGTTGAGAACATCAAACAAACAAAGGATGCTCAGTGTCCTGAAGATGCAAAGGCCAATGAGGTATGGATGCAGCACGTAGGAGAACATCCAGTTCTTCACAAGAACCATTTATTTCCCTTCATCTGACTTCTGTTTATTTGACGAACCAATGCAAAGTATCATACAAATCAGAAAATTGTGGCAGGGATTTATTTACTTTCACACAGATTGACCCAATGCTCTAACTGCTTTTCTCTCCAAGCTGTTAGATCAATGTCTCTACCTGCTTAATACCCCATTTACACTACCCTTGAAAAACCGTGCCGAGACCGGTCCGAGCTCAGTAGCTGAGATAACTTGTCGTGTGTAAATGGAAAGCAAACTGAACTGAACCGAGCTAGACACAACCGGACTGACCTAACTGCAGACCAGTTCCAGAGGTGGGCTCGGCTCGGTTTTTCCCTGGCTCGGTTCTCTGATAACAAGAGCGCATGAGCAGAACGCGTCATCTCTGTCTGGCTGCACATCCCTATTCACACTCCATTCCAGTAGTTGGCGGTAATCCAGAAGCTGCTTGCCGCAAACACCAAAGTACAGCAATAATAATCAAGCATAACTTTCTGAATGTGACAGGCGCCGCCATTTTGATTTGCTTGATTCCCTCCTTCTTCGTCTTCTTCTTGTGTTTTATGGCGGTTGGCAAACAACTTTTGGTGCATTACCGCCACCAACTGCTTGATTTCCTCCTTCAATACTGGCAGTAATACCGCAGATCGTCACTAGGAGGCGAGGAGTCGAGGAACCGAGATAGCATGATGTGTAAACAGTCGTCAGAACCGAGCTCGGCCTGGTTAACTGATCCGAGCTCAGACCGGTCTCGGCATGGATCGGTTTTTCAAGGGTAGTGTGAATAGGGTATAAGCATGGGCGGTTCTAGACAGGGGCCAACGGGGGGCCAGAGCCTCTGTAGATCAAGTCCTGGCCCCTGTTATGGCCCCTGTGCTGAAGACATAATACTCAAAGAAATTCTAATGATGATATGCGCTGAAACAGACATGGTTACTGATAGATCCTTTGGATCTATTTTATTAATTTTTTTTACAAATTCTGTTTTATTAACTGTTTAAAAACATAGCATAAGTGGTATTGAGATAGGATCCCAGTTTTCATCTGCTAAATGTTTTTTTCCAAAACAAAAGTAAAAAAAATACTCTACTTTTTACAGCTAATTTTAACAGTTTTTCTGAAATTCTAATTCCGATTTTATAGAAAACTGAAATTTCAACATAAATTAAGTTTTAAAAAAAAGTAAAATGCCTAAATTAAGACATTTAGAATTTTAATGAAACCTAATTGAAATTTCACTTCATGCAGCTATCTTAATTTATTTGAATCCCTTGGTCTGTTTTTTTTATTTCATGCTTTTCTGGGCCCCCATTAAAACACGCTGGCCCCCTCCTGGCCCTCCTGGCCCATTTGGTCTAGAACCGCCACTGGGTGTAAGCGACCTAGAGATGTGCAGGACTGAAATCTTCTTATTTGTGTTAAATATTTCAAGCTCAGGTTGGATGAGCAGCGCCTGCATACATCAGTTAATTGATTTTCTATTTTACTTAGATCTGGACTTTGACTGGGCCATTCTAACACATGGATATACTGCTGTATGTCAACTGTGAGGCTTGCTGACCGTTTAAAGGTCACTGCCATGCTAGAGGGGGACCTCCTCCTCAGAGTAAAGTCTTAAGCAGCCTCATATTTTGCTCTACTTTCTCTGGAAATGGTACACAACCTTGTTAGTAAAAAAAAAAAAGACTTCCTTTATCTTTATGTTTATGGATCACTTGGTATTAGTCTGTCACATAAAATCCCTCTGAAAGAAGATGAGGTTTGCTGCTAAATGAAAAATGGTGAAGATAAACGGGGTGTATTTTTGAATTAAATCAGCGATCTGGTTACAGAAACTCTACATCGTCTGCGATGTCGCTCTCTTCGTCATCGCCAACAAGAGCACCGCTTGTCACCTAGACTGTCAGAAAGAGCCTGTCCTACCCGCAAAGTTCTTCCTCATACAAGACAAGGTAATAAACGCATTCACCAGATGTGAGAGGCTAATGTGATGTAAACATAAAGACATCACATCATCATTTCTAGACTTGCATTTTCCCTTTCCTAAAAGCATGAATGCAAAAGTTTAACCTGGATTCAATGTGATCTTGGATGAGTGGATGAGTCAGTTAATGATACCAAGACCTTTAAATTAAAGTTAAAATTCTAGAATCATCCAGGATTCCTGGCTTTTCATACGATTTTAATCCTTCATCCAAGATCAGATGGAGTCAGAAGAACAACAAGTCGTCTTTCTTATTTTCTGAGGTATTGATAATCGTTACTAATTGTATTTTTTCCTCATACCAGGAGTTTAAAAATGAGAAGGAGTATCTGGCAGGGGACATGAGACAAATGCTGCTAACTGGAAAGGTAAACACGTTTGTAATGATGGTTTAATTTTAATTATATTCATATGAGTCTGTTTACAATCAGACTGGTTAAAGGGTTTTGCTTCAAGGCAGCTGTTAAAAATAACCTGAGGTTGAAAATCATGTCTTGGTTTAGCCAAAACCAGCTCCAGTGTTGGCAACGGTCAATAAGACTCTGACGGTACCAGGAAGGAGAGTGATTCAAAAGACCACTATCACCCCAGACACCAGCACCAACTCGTCTCCACTGGTCGCCACTAACAACAACAGGTAAACCCGAGCACACACCCGATCTGTTTGCTCACACTCTACAGCAAAATGGTTTTAATGACTTTAATACAACAGCACCACTGACACATCAGAGAGTCGAGCGCAGGAGAACAACGAGAACCCGGTCATGAAGACAGAAGAGATAAAGAAGGTAAACTACCTTCAGAGTTTCATATCTCTTTACCTATAGTGCCCGTGTCTTTATACTCAGGCTTCTCTGTTTTTATTTCTCAGGCTGATCTCACTCAGAAACTAACGCCTGAAGCCGGGATAGAAGCATCGCCTGTAAGACGACGCGGCCGTCCGACCAAAGCTGCGGCGGCGGCTGCAGCGGCAGCGCTGAAGGAGGCAGGCGCGCTACCAGCAGGAGGTGGAGCAGGCAGAGGCAGGAAGAGAGCGGCCGATGCTCCCACAGACTCCATAAATGTCAAAATGTCTAAACAGCAGCAGCAGCAGAGCGATGAGGGGATGAAGAGACAGATCGACCTGCAGAGGTATGAGTAAAACTAGCCGCTGTGCCACCTGCTGTCAGGAAGGGATAACTGCATTTGCCTAAAATCCACAGGAAATCTGTTTCAGTACAATGATTAGTTCAGTGAGGGTTTAAGGTGTCAGATGATGAGCTGCTGAATGGCGCACCTCATGTTTTTAAATGAAGAAAAGTAACAAAATTGGAAGAATGTAAAATGAGCCCAAAGATCAAACTAAGCTTCAGTTATAGTGAAGGAAAATTGCTTCCTTTTCTTTCTTTTTCTTATATAAACTTCTCCAGATGAGCGGTCACAAGGCGAAAATGTTGGGATTGTTTACGTTACAGCTGTATAAACTTTACTGAAGTTTGATCTCTTTACGTTTAGAAATTATTCACTTTTTCTTTTCAAATTGGGACTTTAGGGCAAACAAAAATCTTTTATTTTTTTAATTTTTTTATTTTCTAAATCAGTAGCCGGAACAACACGTTAAATTGGCAGTTAACACAGCAGTGTTAACTTGCTAACATGATAGCATTTAGATGCTAATAGGTTAGCTTAGCAATGACACGGTGCTGAGGATTTTGCCTGCATTGTTATAAGTCTGTACAGACTCATCAACCCAGATCCAAATGATCTTCAGCAGCGTTTCCAGCCTCATGTAGCACCATCTAAAATAGTTAACCTGTTAACAAGCTAAAACTTAATTATAAATGTTCATCATTTTATATGTGGAACCTGACAAAAATATTTATAGATAGAAACTTTCTAACAACTTACAACCACTAAATGAAACGTATTTGGCATTCTGTTTTGATAAGACTTGGTTATTGACCCCTTCTAAGGATTTTGCCTTCAGAGATCAGTAATTGGTAGACATATTCGGGACGTCCTGGCAGTGAAATTATGTCCTTTTGGGCTTCCATGCCCCTCTGCATTGAGTACATAGGACAACTAAAACAGATCTGCGCAAAAAGAACGTCAGAGAGGATCGTCAGGGCTCCTTTAAAGACATTTCATTCCAGCGCTGCGTGTCCCGAGCCCGTAACGTCATAAATGACCCCTCACACCCCCACCATGGACTGTTCTCCCTACTGCCCTCTGGGAAGAGGCTTCCAATGCAGGTCCAGCAGATTCCAGAACAGCTTCTTCCTCACTGCCATTAGACTGCTTAATATTGCATTAATGGGGTTTAAAACAAACAAAAACAGCTGAATGTTGTAAACTGTAAATCATATACCAGTCTAAGTTTACATTTTATCACTACGGCAATGTCTTGAGAGCTGTACTGAACAAAATTTCTTTTTATATACACTGTGTGTACAAAATGACAAAGTCTAAGAAAAACATGGTGAGCGAGCTGCAGCTCCTGCTGATGAGGGTTCACAAAACTAAACATTAATGCTGCAGATGGAGTTTGTCCGTGCTTTCTGCAGGGTTTCCAACACTGGTCCTCATGTTACTGTTCTTCGTGTTTTTGGTGTTTCTCTCCTACTGTATACCTGATTTAGAATAAAGGATGGTGGACAGGCATGTTTCCCTTAACGGCTTGCTGAAGAGCTAATGCAATCCTTTGGAGCAGAGATGCATCCAAAACATGAAGCCCTGAGGACCAGGGATGAAAACCACTGATGTAGATAAAAACCAAATAGAGAAGCAAATTCTATCTGATTTGGAAGGGATGTGGAAAGGATACAAGGAGATCTGAGATGATCTAGAGCCCATATTCTGACCTCTAGTAAGACAAGTACAGAAAATTACCAATGTTCTCTAACACAGGGTTCATACGTTTTTTTTTTTGTTTTTTTTTTTCCCTTAAAGACTACAAAAATAAACTCCTTATCCGATCCATAATTTAGATTTTTGTTACCTTTATTGTCATGGTTTGTTTTGAGTGGTGGTTTGATGCAAAATACTAAATAAAAATTAAAAAAGGAACAGATTTGGTTTAATATAAATGTCATTGGAATCAGATGATTGTTCCCTGATTAAAGCTTTGAAGGCACAAACCTGAGATAAAAAAAAAAGACTAATTCTGAGCTGTGCCTTTTTTTCCAGGTAAAGATGTGACGTGCGAAGATGAAATCCAGCCTGATGAGGACAGACCTGAATCTTCTCCACCCTACTCACAAGCTCCCTTTGACTCTTAAAGCTTTCTTGGAGATATAACGGACCTTCTCAACATAAACAGAATATACATACACGCACGCAGGCGCACATCAACACACCGTCATACTAGGAGGTTTTAAACACCATGTAGTCATCTATTGAAGCTCTCTGTATGTAGGTCTTACTCAGAAACATATTTTTCCTTTGTGTTTGATGCTCTTTGCTTCTTTTTTGGAGCCATTTTTAAGAAGAAAAAACGGTATGGACATTTTACAAAAAAAAAAAAACGTTTTAATCTGATGATTCTTGCTTATTAAATTCCCTGGGAAAAACAAAGTAAATCTTCTGCTGTTTTGAGTCCTGATGTCTTCCTCCTCTCCGTCTCTGCTGCAGGGTTCCTTTCCAGCTCACCGGTTGAGTTTGTAAATACACAAGTTCTAGCTTTGTAAATGTGAGTTGGCAGGAAAATCAAAAAGGGGGATGTTGAGTGTTTAGGGCAGGTTTTTAAAAGTTTTGTTTAGCTTTCTTTCGTGATCCATCAGGGATTTTGGTCATTTTAAGGTAAAACCTCCACCGTTCTTCAGTTTCAGACACATCTACATTTTCTTGTTTTGTTCCCTTTTCCGTTCTATTTCCACGCATCAACTAAGTGAAAACCTCCACTGTCGGGAATTTCTAGATGTAGTTAAATGATGCATTCCACCATATTTAATTTTTTATTTTCATTTTTTACAAAGAATAAATGCTTTTAGATGTTTGGGTGCCCTAGATTTGTCTTGATCCCCTTTTTTCCCCCCAGGTGAAAATCAGAAACAGACATTTTTATTTATTTTTTTCCCCCAGTTTTTTTAATCAAAGAAAAAAAAACATGACACTGTCACAATAAATATCCATGCTTTTTTATACTGCTGATGCTTGCTTCCAATAAAAAAAAAGGTCTCCGTTCAAACGGAGAAACTTTGAGATGCAACAGCCCCTTTTTTTTTTTTTACGCTTCGTCGACGTGCAACACCTTACAGCGAGAACAGCAGGAAGACGAGGAGGCCTCTAGTCCTAAAAAATAAAGTCGATCCAGCAGACTCGTCCACTCCAAGGATTTCATCACACCTCCCAGCTATTTACAGAAAGCAGACCATACCTTCTACCCTCTTTGAGATCGTCTCACCCATAATGCAACGGGAGGTCAGATGAAGAGAAAAGCTCTTAATAAATGGTCCTTGTGATAAAATATTAACGCAAAGCTTATCTGACCTGCATGTCTTTACATCCTGTATCTGAAAATAAAAATATTTAACAGGTCAGCATTATAAAATAGGACTTGCACCTCCGCTAAAGACTTCTTACCCACTTAAACAACCTTCGATGCAAACTGTTGTGAAAGGGAAAGGAAAACGATTCTATTTAAGCTTTGTACACATTAAAAAATTAATTGTTCAATTATTGCATGCTTTTAAAACACCTGCCCCCTTCATCGAAAAGAAAAAAATAGGATAAACACAGCTGCAGAGCTCCACTGCTCAGGTGGAAGAATCTCTTCACAACATATCTGATCTTCACAGAAAGGTAGAACACAATTTGCAGTCCCAGGTAGACTGTGCCTAATGCAGAAGACACTGTGGAAGAAGGCGCTTTTTGGCTGCCATGGAAAACCAACTAATAAGAGAGGGAGGAGGCAACGTTGGTGGGACGCTTCAGCAGGACAGGGGAGATATTTAAAGTGGATGGAGATGATCAAAACCTCAACTTGCAGCCAGAGCTGCTGTGAAACGGTCCTGAAGCACATATGTTACGTTAACCCGGGGAAAATCAAAAACTAGGATCATTTTCAGTAATTTAGTCCAGTCTGCTAGAGTCAAGGTGCACAAATTCTGTATTCAAAACATCTAGATCTTTCCTCTAACAGACTGCAGTCAGATGATGCTGCAGAGGGGATGTAGCTCTCTAGCAGGATGGTAGGACTGGGGCACCAGTGCCAGAGATGAATACCCATAAAGACTGCCACAGTGGTGCAGACAAAGTGAAAGCTTCCTTTGTTTTTGTTATATCTATATAACACCTTTTTCCTTCACACATATGTTCCAATTTGGTTTGTTACTTAAAACACTTAAAGGACATTTGTTTTAACTAGGTGGTGTGTGTTTAGGGGTTCAAAATTCAGAAATAAATTGCACTTTTACTGGAAATTCCCATATTTTTAAACTGGTTGTCCTGCAATGGGCAAACAATCCACCCTGACATTTACACCCCCTAATGGCCGCTCACCTGGACTGGAAAAATGTTCTTCGGGGAAAAGTGGAAGTTTTCAAATAAACACATTTCCAAGACACAAATTGGCCAAATGTAATAAAAGGATCATGCAAGGCTAAAATAAACTAGAAAATATTTGAATGTGAGATAAGCAGAAGGAGTTGGCATGTCCTGCCTACGCAGATCAGGAATCTGGAGGGGAAGAAGCCCAACACACTGAAAGAGGGCAAAAAGGGACCTCTGTGGGACTTTTCATGGATTGTAAAAAGTGCATCAGTAAAGTGAGCATAGTTCATAGTTTAAGTCCTGTCCAAATTGAGAGAGAAAAAAAATGTGTGTAAAACAGGTTTCAATTTTCAGCTTATTTTCTATGTGCATGAGGGCGAACGGTGGAGGATGTGAAGTAACTTTCTTGTTCAAATGTACAAAATGCAAAGTCCAAACATCAAAGTTCAAACGGTTCAGGAAAGAGCCAGTGCACCGCTAATGCTCAGCACTATCCAAGTCAAGTATATTTAATCCATCTTTTTACAGCATTAAAAGTCTGTAGGAGAGACATGGATGCACATTCCAGCTTGTTACCGGGGAGAAAAAACCAAGGTGGCGACAAACCACTGGCAGCTGTTAAATAATGGAGCACAAATTGGTGAGAAGAGAGGAAAACAATATGTTTGTTTGGGCTTATGAAGAGAAAGAAAAGCCTCAGTTTGATGGACAGGCATCAGAGTGGTGAACATATTGGCATCTGTGCTGCTGGTTGGTAGCAAGCTCCTAATAAAAGAAGGTTCAGACTGCTGAGCTGAACGTGACAAAAGTCGTCCGTTTAAAAAAAAAAAAAAAACGGGTGGCGTGGTGCCCAGAGGAGCCGGGGCACTCAGATGACCGGAGGGTTGGCGGGGTTTTTTTGTGTGCGTGATTGGATCCTCGCACCTGGATGGAACTCAGTTGCTGAGGAGAAGTTCTGTTGCCGTTTCCACATCCCAGGATTTTGAAGACAAGGCCGCTATCACTGCATTCTAAACACAAGAGGAGGGGAAATGGTTGAACATGTGATTATCTGCAAACTATTGCTTTTTTATATTGAAATATATAATTAAGAGCTATAAAACTTAATTTTCTTGGTCCAGGTTTGAACATTAGTTCCTCATTTCTGCTATAAAAATTCATTTTTTTTTTTACGTCCAAATAGGACGTGCCTTATTATTGCAGGTGGTCATTATAGATAGGAAGCCAAGATATCAAGGAAAAAAAAAAAAAAAGTTTTGTTTTTTAACTTTTTTTACTGGCAATGCTGGAAAGAATATATCAAACCTTTAAATTACTAATCCACCTGTATATAAGGGAAGATTGAGTGAGGCAGCTTTTTATTTACAGTCACAGCATCTGACTCCTTATGAAAAGGTATGTTCTCTAGTCTTCTCCGCTTTAAAGGCCGGCTAAGAGACATGGGAGGGTTTTGTACCATAATCAGATTTATATTTTACGAAAGCAGGAAGTTGTGAATATCCAAGTTAAAAGATTTTGATCAAATAAAAAAGAAAAATTTTACTTAAAAAAAAGGTATAGTGGAGGATTTTCACAAATATTTGAAAAGACCCACCCCCTCCACTGAAAAACAATGCACATGCACAACCCTGTAGCCGCTCCCGAGAGGATACACCTATTAAACACGTGGAGCCCCTTTCTCCTCTTGCATGCTCTGCTTAAAAGTTGCATCGCTCATACAAGCTTACTTTCAAAAAGTAGATTTGCAAATTTTCCACTATGTCAGACTCACCACTGGTAAATGAAAATGTGGAAGAGCACGGAGGAGGGCCTTACGTAAACATATCACCAGAATGATTGACAATTAGAAGGACCACTTATTTTGATGATCCACCTGGAAAAAGAACATCCTCCACTGTGCCTTTAACCCACAGCTTAATCAGTGAAGAATTAAATTACATTCAACTGATTCTTTACTACTATTGACTCATTTAAAGCCATTTTACACATTGCTATCAGAGGTGCAAATAGTTGAGGTTTCTGCCTAAACAGAAAAATAACAACAACCAAGAATCAACTATTTCATTACAAAAACAATATATAACTTCCCTCCAGTAGATGTCAATTATCTTCTACTTTTCTGACAGGTTTAAGCATCACATTAGAATTTAAACGTATAAAGGACGGTCTTTTATTCCGGGTGGATCATCTAAATAAGTGGTCCTCCTAATCGTCAATCATTCTGGGGATACGTTTACGTAAGGACATCCTACGTTCTTGCCTCGTTAGCTACATTTTTCTGCGCATGCACACTTTCAGGTGTGTATGTGTGGTGAGCTACGGTTTAAATCATTAAAGCTCACCTTTCTCACCACTGTTCTGTTGAAAGTGGCTGAGGGTCGCAAGAGAAAAAGTGTCTATGAAGTGTATGAGAAGAAAAGAAAGGCTTTAGAAGAGGCAGATATATCCCGGAATACTTTGCACGGAGTGCATTATGGGATTTGTTGTCACAGCCCGCGACTAATAAATATGGCGCTGGCACTGTCTGTGGACACAGTACGCTTGTATTAGCTACGAGTACAGCACATTTTAAACCGGGTGATCACAAGGAGAAAAGGGCTCGTGCATGCTCCTGCACGCCCATTTTTATTTTTTTCTTTAAAGTGGAGAGGGCGGGTCTCCACAATACCATTAATGTTGGGTTTCAATGCAGTGCAAAGGAAACAGGGCCGTGTCTCTAACCTTATCGAAGCCCATGGCGCAGAGTTTGTCTATTTTTCTCGTGTAGTCAGGACTGGAGACTGGAGCGCCTGCATAGACGTGCGACCACAGCCTGGCTGTCTGTTTGAACATTTCAGGGTTCTGCTTGTACTGAGGATTCAAAGCAGAACATTCAGTTAGTACAATTTCAACCCAGTGAAAATAGTTTTTACATGTTTTGGGTACTTGTTTTCTAAATAAGTTAAAGCACAGGGAAGCAGGAGTGTGGTAAAAAAAAAAAACAGTCAGTCTCACCTGGTTTGCAACTACTGCATCCTGTGGATCGTCTGGTTCTGCAGCAGCAAGAAGAGCCTGAAGGGACAACAGCACCGTCCGCAGGGTCATAGCAGCTGCCCTGAGTGAGACAGATTGAACACTGGAGTAGAGAAGTGGACGAGTTGACCTCTAAACACCACAGATCTCAGGGTTTAGCTCGACCCACTCACCACTGGTCTTTCAAAATGTCCAGACATATTGCTCCCGTCACCGAACTGATGTTAGGATGCCAGATCTTTGTGATGAAGCGCACCTGCAGAGAGGCAGTTGGGAGTCAGTCTTTACCAATGTGTATACGTTCGTACAATGGATTTTATTTTTTTACATGAAAGAAAAAAAAAACAATTGAATCTGTGATTTTAACTGAATGTTTAGAAGGAGCCGTTTGATCAGTCGCCTACATTCAAAGCATGGTTTAAAAAGACACGTATAGCCACTATTTCTAACTTGAACACAGTCACAACGTTGTTATAACTAAACATTTGTTTGCAGAGGTACATTTAATGCATACTCTAAAAAATTAGCAGCGGTTGAAATGTTGAGATTCTGATCACGGCTCTAACCTTGTGCCTTACTTTCTCTTTCACCTTTCTGTTTTGCAGAGTCATGGCGTACAAATGCATGGAGCCTCAAACACCGTCTGTCCAGAGACTTTCAGA
The DNA here is from genome assembly GCF_000732505.1 of Cyprinodon variegatus. NCBI lineage: Eukaryota > Metazoa > Chordata > Actinopteri > Cyprinodontiformes > Cyprinodontidae > Cyprinodon > Cyprinodon variegatus. The sequence goes on along the minus strand of NW_015151290.1, from coordinate 148,056 downwards.
ATATTACACAATTTATATACGAAATATGGAATAAGACACTCACTATGTGACCGGAGTAAAAATCTGATATATAGTTAACAAACTGAGGATCATATTAAACGCCATTATTCGTCAGTTAACTTAAAAGGGAAAAGAGAAACCTAAAAGCAGCTATGTGTCGACTCAGTGGCTTCCTGCTGAAGGGAAAGTTCCTTAAAAACCGAAGAACAAAACCTTCAAAGCTCCCAAGCAGAAGGAGATCTACTGATAAGGAGGAGGTGATACCGCTCATATTTAAGCAGAAGCCTTTATCTCTGCTACAGATGGAGGCGCTCCAGTAAGTGACATAAACATATCTTTAACTAATCAAATCTTAATCTGAAGCATTTTGGAACTTCATCCTCTACAGCAGGTGTTTCCAAACCGGGGGTATGCATACCCTCTGTGGTCAGCAAGTGCATTGCAAGGGGTGCATTGAAATATTTTATTTATCAGGTAATAAAAAATAGGGCTGGGATCTGTTTTGCTTTGCGAGGACCCAATTGAAAAATTAAACAAGCTTTTATCAACCAAAAAGTTTCGTCTTTTTAATATGTTTGAGTTCACCTACAGCTTTTATGCACATTAAAACCAAGCAGAGGAACAGACTGGATGTAGAGATCAGCTGTTTTTCCACACTGAGCTGTAAGAGCTCATCAAAGCAGCTAAGGTGTCTTAATGAAAACAAAGTAACTAATAAGGCTCGGGCACAGCGCGTTGCATTCTGGGTACGCCGCCATATTAGTAGCTAGTTGCTACGGTTGCTATGGTAAACACAGACCTTTAACAGCATAGAGACCGAGCAGAAAGACGAGTAAACAGCGATGTTAAAAGCGAA
>NW_015151290.1:124251-146613 GCF_000732505.1 Cyprinodon variegatus | reverse complement strand
TTGTTTTCCATTGAGACGCCTACAGGCTGGAAAACGGTAAAAAGACGATCCATTTGGGATTTTTTTTCCTGTCCAGTCTCAGCTTGCGCTACTACACCCTACGACACAGCAACGGGCGACCATAACGACAGCAGAGGTAAAATAAAACGGCAAACTACTAACTGAAAAAAGCTAGTCCTTACAGGCGCGAAGTGTAAGCAGCGGGCTAACCAGCTATCAATATGTCTGCCGCGCAACGTGTGACGTCATGTGCCCGAGCCTTATTAGGTTAGTCTGACTATAATTTTTGTTCTGCATTTCGTTCCGTATTCATAAAGTTTTTTTTAAATTATTTAGAGGAGCTCCAGTTTGATAAATACAGGTTTATAATATGATTTCAGTTTTATTTGTATTTATTTTGATTTCTTACCAACTTCCACACAACATATTTCTGTTCGTTTTTAAATTTGAGATGGAATGAATAACATTCTAAAAAATAAATGCTCAAATTAAAAGATTAAGTAAAATGGTCTTTATTTAATTTACAGTGCGTTCCACTTTTTGACAATCAGTACTTTTGACTGAGAGGGGACGACAAAATGCCCAAAAGGGTACAAAAGTAAAAAAAAAGGCTGGAAAAACACTGATCTACAGTACAGCTTCACCATCTAGAATAGATCATTTAAATGCAACAGAATACCTTCTCTAGAAGAAAGGAATACATTTTTTTACATTTTCTTTTAAATTTGCTTATATATTGTGATGCAGCATTTCTAACAAAGAAGCTTTCACCTTTAAAATAAAAGGTACTGCGATGTTTAATATCAATGGTTACAATTGAAGATAAAAAAAAGATGAGGGAAGCTAGAATTAAGCCTTGCTGAACACCACAGATCAACCATTCAGATACCTACCTTTGGAGGGTTAAATGGGTAGGTTTCTGGGATTTTAATTTCAAGCTGGTATCGGCCACCTTAAAAACCAAAAATGTAAAAAAAAAAAAAAAAATAAAGATATTAAAACAGGTATCTGTGAGTGTGCTTTGATTTTTAACAGAGGAATCCAGGTGTTTACCTTCATAAGGTGTGTCTGGTGGTCCTGCTATTTCCCCCCTCAGCTCTGTGAAGTTCTCATCTACCAAATCCACTTTGATCTGGTTTTTACTGGTCTGGAGATTAAGACAGAAAACAGAAACAACATTGATATATATTCTGATATGGTTCCTTTTTTAAAATAAAAAAATACATCTGTTCTCCGCGTCTAAAGGATATCTTTACTTTTATAATAAAAAAAACGGATTGTTTGCTGGAGCAAAGCTACTTAAAAACTAAGAATTAGCAATAACTCTTCATTAGGAAATAACATTTAGCTCATAAACCCTTAACAGTGACCACAAACAGGCGGTTAAAGGCATATAATGTGATGCTAATGCTAACTGTAGATGACATCAAACTAATGCTTCCTTAACAGCAGTTAAAACACCGGTTGATTCATTGAGTCGTGATCATTCATGACACATGTACTGCAGTTTTATTTTTATTTATATATATAGGTTTGTTTCAGGTTGGTTATTACTCAGATTGTTGGTAACAAGAGGCCTGTCAGTTGCCAATGTTGTGAATCCCCGGTGTTTCCTGAACGCACCCATCTGACATCATGTCATCTCTGCTGGCATTTCTGAAGCTAACGCCTAGCTAGCTTAAGTTGTGATGATGCAACACAGAACCAACACCTCCACAGGTAATGCCTGTCCTCCATGAAAGCCTCGCTTTCCCCGCACGTTTAAAAAAATGAATGTAAAATAAAGAGTAAAGGATAGAGCGGTAAGGGAGCGAAAGCAGCCAAACCTCCTCGCTTTTGAGAACTTCTTTGAACTCTCGCTTGATCCTTTGGACCGCGATGTTCGCCATGGTGGTGTGTGTCCGCTGAGCCGCCGCTGCCTCAGGGCTTTTCTCCCGGTCTGATCGGTGTGAGGATCGCCTGCACTTCTCTCACTCTTATTGGGTTCCTTTCACTTTGACCATCTAGCGCTTCATTTCAGCTCCCAGCGCCTGCCTGACAGCGCAGAGTCAGCGTCAGTCAGTCATGGAGTCCAGAACATGCTCACAGAGAGCAGCGGTGGATGGAGCACCAGCTGGAACCTTCATTAATGAGCTTGAGTGACACAGACAGACAGCATGGGCTCTACTCACACTGCTAATCAGGACATTTCCCACCCTACACTCCAGCACTGAGAGAAGCCAGGACTTTATATCTGCTTAAATTGCAGTTTACTTGATTAAAATTTACTTGAATAGAAAAAGGTGAATACATTTATTTACCAATGATAATCTTAAGCTTTATTGCTTATATAAAATCATATTCCAACAATCCAAATTTACCTGTAACTTCTATTTTGCATTACAGTTTAACAGAAACATCCATTACCTCAACAGCAACATAAAATCAGGGGCGGAGATAAATGGGGGGCCAGGGATGGCCATGCCCCCCTTTAAGGCTGAGTTAAGGGCGGACTATACTTCTGCAACCGCACACATCAAATGTCGCTTGCGTCTTGTCGCGAACCAGTTTTGCTGGTATGCCCCTGCACCGTCGGTCTGGAATTCCTAGGGATGCACAGCCGTTTACCGCCAAAGCGCAAGGGGGAGCCTATTGGAGAACTTGCATGAACTTCGGTGGATGGCCGTGAGAACTTCTTCGGCGGTGCCGGCGGAAGTATTTATTTTCCAAAATGACATCTCAGAGGCATCGTACAAGTGGTTGTACTTCCAAACCTGCTCGTCATAGTTATCTATTGTTGTTATTACTCCTTGGTTTTTAAAAATGGCACGCCCCTGCACTGAATCGAGAAGGACGACCAGACAGACAGCTGGAAAGGCATACCAAGGACCAATCAGAGCTGCTTTTTGCCTGCGCACTTAGGTTTGAGGTCTGAACGGCTTTGCGACCGTCCGACATGTAGTCAGGATTTTTTTGAGGTGCGCGACGAAGGTTGCAGAACCTCTGCGCGATCCTCCAGTATATATATATATATATATATATATATATATATATATATATATATATATATATATATATACACACATATTTATATATGTATATATAGTACGTATAAGGTGGATGGGTTAAATGCAGAGGTAAATTTCCCCAATGTGAGATCATGAACGTTCATTTTTTTTTTTTTTATTTACATAATCAGAATGCCACATAATGCCAACAAGTTGCTTCCAAACTTTAAAAAAAATTCCTAAAATTAAAATATATTATGTATGATATGTATTATAATATATATAATATTCTTGCATGATTTACATTGGTTTGACCTATGACAAAGAACTAAAATATTCAAATGTTTGGTTACAGAGAAACCAAGATGTTTAAAGTATTGTGGATCTGCACTGACTGTTGCCAGCTGGACTGTTTGTTTACTATCCTGGATGAAAGATTTCTGCCTCTGTGATTGGTCTAGAGACATGCCTGTCAAATATTTAGACCAATGGCAGAGGTGCGTCTCACCCAGAGCGTGGTTAGTCAGAAGGTTCTATGGTTGACATGTCTGCGGAGGTTTGACGGTGATTGTTGGCATCAGTGGCGCTGCAGCAGAGCAGCACAGGCCGGAAAAAACACACTCGGTCGTTTCTGAGTATCTCCAAGCTTTAGTAAGTTGTTTTCTTTTCTTTGGTTTTCTTTATTTGCCTCTCTAGAGTGTTTAGCGATAGAGAAAGGAGCGGAGAACATGGCAGGCTGTTTTCCCTGCCTGTCGGACCAGAAGCTAGTTTGCTAAATGTGTTGAAGAGCACAGAGGGGGAAACCCGGAAGGTCTCTAGCAAAGAAGTGGAACCTGAGCTTTTTAAAAGTTCTGGTTTCAGTTATGTTAGCATGAAGTCAGCTGTTTCTCAGCTGCTCTACAGATGTTAGGTGTTCACCAATGGACGGAGCTGCGCTGATTAAAGGAGATCTACCTAAACTTTTCTACATTTCCCCACCCGCCTTGCTTTTAGCAATTTGCCTTCTAAAGTAAAAAAACAAGAAAAGAAACCGTTTTTAAATCAACCGATAAAATGTTTTTTTGTTTATATAAAACAGGGATTTCCTACTTGTATCGAAAATCTTAACTTGAAATGCTTATTTAAGGTTTTCCTGTATATATATATATATATATATATATATATATATATATATATATATATTTATAATTTTTTTTTTTATTACTCTGAAGTGCCAAACTCACACTATCTATAAATGTCTGTTTCTGGACACCAAATTCCCAATTTAATACTTCTTTGTGTTTATCCCCCTTTACTCTTAAACCTAAATGAAATCTAGTGCAGCCATTTTGCCTCCACTAGTATTGTCATTAATAAACAATTTATGTTTCAGTAATTCTCAGTATAACTCCAGCTGTCTGTAAGAACATTATGAAACAAATAATATCGTTAAGATTAACAACCAACAAACGGGTTAAAGAGAAAATGGAGAAGCTCAAAGCAAGGAGAGCTTATTTGATAATATCCCAAATTCCGACCATTTTAGGGAGCACATAAAAAAAGGAAAATAGAATAATCACCCAGAAATTGCACTTCTAAAACTGCTCCTACCTGGTCATCTACCTAAACTGAGAGCATTAATAAGAGGAGCATCGAAGAGGACATTTGGAACTTTGGAGGAGCTGCAGAGATCAGCCACTCCAGTTGGCTAATCGCTGGATTTGAATTGTGCACTCTAATAAATCAGGCCTTTATGTCCGAGGTGGTAGGAGGGTATTTATGTTTTTTAGTCTGTACAGATGTTACCTAAATGAACTTGTCATCATTTGAGCTTGAAATGTTTGTTTCCTGATGTTCAAAGCTTACATACCTCTACCCTGAAAGATTTACAGCTATAATAGTGGTGAAAGGGGATTCCAAAGAACGAAAACAAAGACTAAACTAGGGTGACCAGATTTGGGTTTCTGAAAAGGTTGACACCTTTTTTTTTGGCGGGGGTTTCGGTCGCTCCGTCCCCCCCCCGTCCACCGGAATTTCCCGACCAGCCCTGAAGCTTACAGCTCACTCTTGCTGTACTCCTGTGATTTTAAAATTCCCCCTGGACATTTTTTTAAGTATGAAAAGTAGGACATGTCTGGGAAAAAGAGGATGTCTGGTCACCTTAACTAAACTGTTCAGATTACAAAAACATAGAAACAATTAACTTCTTCTTTCCACTGCCCTTTTTAAAATCCAAATAAGATAGGTGGAAGTTTGTTTCTTGGAGAAAGTGTAAAAGGTTTTGATGTATGCATATATATGCATGGTACTGAACAGCTGGTCATTTAAGTGGGGGATTAAGAAAATCCTTCCATCTAATGTTTCACATCTTACTGGTATTAGTGAGTTTTCAACATGGGATATCTTCTCAGATTTCACAATTATTAGGATTGTGGCCGACAGTAAAATAAAAAGATCTACAGGGTGGAATAAGCTTTCTTAAAGGTATGAAGGAGGATTTTTCTCAGAAAAAGTGTCCAGATTATTCTAAAATGAGATAATGGTTGGGTATTAATCTTGCACTTATGCCCCCCCACAAAATCTACAAACTCTGTGGTGGGACCTAAAGAACATTAGCCAATCTACTTTGCCTTCTGTCAAATCAAACATTTTGAGTACGTGCCCCCAGTACATATTTACGTAGGCTCCAAGCATAACTCGTACGTTATTTGCCTAGCAGTCCTCCATTATGACAAAGCAAGAAGATGTACTCCCAAGCTTGTTTGCTGGGTTGCGTTTTTTTTTTATCTATTTGTTCACTCTTTTGTGTAAACTCGAGCATCAATGGCCGAAAAGAATCCTGACAAACTTAACTGGAAAAGAAAGCCTTTTTCCAATGTAGTTGAAAAGAGGAGAGAACGGTGCAGTGATAACACCACTAGAGACCTCTTCTTTTTATGGAGATTTCCTAATTACAAGGTGCATGCTGGATCTTTGCTGCCTCTCTAGGTGAAGTACAAGATTACCTGTGGAGGCGTTTCCAGCGTAGAGAACTGTAGCGGACATATCTACCGCCACAGAATCCTCTTTCCTGCCTTTAAATTTGCTTGGCTCATTATAGTGTGAGAATAGACTTTGATTTACAGTATAATTTAAACAAAGAAGCTGTCATAATGTGATTAATCTGCACCAAAATCGGGTCCAGATTAGCTAAACTTGTGTTTGATGATGGATACTCGAATTTATAGCTGCAACCTTCGAAGGACCCAGTCTACCTGGACCAAGTCCTTCGAAGGCCGATAAAATAAGGAAGCCGGAAGAGTTGGGCTATAGATTCGAACACATCAAGCGCTCCCGGCTGTCGGCGCCCCTCACTCAGCATATTCTTCGTCGCCTAGCAACAGTGACAGTTGACTCACAAAGCAGGCAAAGAACTGATGCTGATCTACTTTCTGCTGTTCTGTGTAATAATTACATTTAGTTTATTGAAAGGTTTGTATGTGTCCCTGTGCAAACGGGTTTGGCTGGCATTAAAGCACAGATTCTAATATCTGTGCAGTGTGGGGACCACAAATCTGATATCCGCGACTGTACTGCTGCTGAAGTCTCTCAGCAATGTAATTAGCACACAGAACAGTAGTAAGAAGTTTAGGTTTTCCCTTTTTTGTTGCTAGGTGACAGAGCGTACGCTGGATCTTTTTTTAATCTACAGCCGAACTCTTTACGACCCTCAAAGGACCAGTCCATGTAGACCGGGTCCTTTGAGGCACAGTCACTGAAATCAAACACACCCTCTTCCTTTGGGTTTGTTATTGTTCCGGTATAAAAAGCAAAACAAATTTAAACCCGAACAGGCATGGGGCAGTACTACGACGTAATCGACCAATGAATCTGGCCTTGGGCGGACACAGCTGCTGAGTTCTAACGGAGCCCATGTAAAAGCTGAAGCTGCTTTGTAAATATAGAGAACTGATATTAAATTAATTCATTATGATTTGATCTCCAAGAAATCTAAGAAGTAAGCTCTGACTGTCATGAATTACTCTAAGATTATTGAAACTTAATGAGAGTAAGTAAGTGCTGCACTGGTTGGATCATCTGGACCGAAGTGTCACTCTTTCATTTTGCTGATGAAGATTCTCAGTCATCCAGGTCATAGTCTGTAAAAGTAAAAAAAAAAAATCCACTGGACTTAGTTTCCAAGATTTGAAGACGTTTCACTACCTCTCCAGGAAGCTTTCTCAATTCCGATCCAGATATTTGAATTGAGGAAGCTTCCTGGACAGGTAGTGAAACGTCTTCAAATCTTGGAAACCAAGTCCAGTGGATTTTTTTTTTTTGAACTCTTTCATTTTATTTTCAATTCTAATGAACATGCATAAATACTGTCTTTCAATTACTTCTGTTTTATCAGAGTCGCAAAATCTTTGAAAAAGACACTTCAGTAAGACTTTTAGATTTAAAAGAAGGAAAATATTCTTTTAATCATACGAACTTGTGCCATAATTTGCAGCACCTCTAATAATTGCTATAGAGCTAAAGTTACTAGAGCATGTTTTTTAAAATCTGTTTTATTTTAAAGTATGTTAGTGGATCTAGAAACTTCTACCATGTAATGCATGCTCTCCTATGTATAAACTTAAAGTAGGACGTTGAGATGCTCTTCAATGTGGAAAAAGTCAAGAAAATGGATTGTTAACCCTGCCATTATTTACAGTCTGAAAAATCACTGAAAAAGTCTTAAGCGAAATCAAATGAGGATCCAAGTTTATCTTATCTAAGTGAGAAGAGTTGTAATGGAGTTATAAAGATAGGCCTCTTTTTGTTAGTGAGATAACTGGTCTTAAATGACTTGGAGAGTTAGTTGGACCTATTATGGTTTTGTTTTACATGTATGAAACTGACTTTCAAGATACAAAATCATATAAAGCAGAACAGCAGTTAACATTTGCAATCCTCCTCTGCTGCTTTCTGTATCAACCCAGATAACGCAGAGCCCGCCGACTCTCCTGTCTGAGCAGACTCCTCCTCCTTTGTGTGTTTGTTACCGTGGGGCAACAATACAGCAGTGACAAGAGGCAGGCTTGGATTTCTGTCTCTTGTTCATGGATGCCCTGCTTATATGAAGTGCCTCTGTTTCAAGGTGGATACCTGCTGGTGAGAAATGGCTGAGGGAGGCTTTGACCCCTGTGAGTGCATCTGCTCTCATGAGTATGCTATGAGGCGCCTCATCAACCTGGTAAGCAGCAAAACTGAACGGATTTTTTTTTAGAGTGACATTTAAGACTGAGACGCAAAGGTGGTTAAAAGTGTTTGGAGTAAATATTGGGATAAAATCTAACATAACTGAGGTTTTACAGCTTGTTAGGAAAGTGAAAGTAATAACGGAGGAGAAATGAGCTTTAAAGACGTCACAGAGTGAGGCAGGATAAGATCCTGGTTCCTGGTGTGTGTTTGCTTTGCTTCTCAGTGACGTCTGCCTTCTGTTAAATCACTTTTATTCTGTGTTTGTTTTTAATCTCTAATCGACTAAGAATTAGTTAAAGGTGAGAGTTTTAGCTGTAAAGCTTATGCCATTCATCCCGCTTTTATTTTCTGTGACTTTATTTTCCTTCTGCGCTCAGCTGTAACTTGCCTGGCAGGTTGCAGTTGGCTGATTACTGGAAGCCACTCTGAGCTTTCTGATTTGCTCACAGCAATAAGGGGTGTTGTCCTAATTATGAATAGATGTCAGATAGTATTTCAGGAGCTATAACAGAAGATATGTTATCGTTTTGTGACTTCAAGTTATATTTGGTGATTTTATTCAGCACATTTCTTCTTTTTTATTTCAGCTCAGGCAATCCCAGTCGTACTGTACAGACAACGAGTGTCCTCTGGAGTGTACGTACGCCCACCGTCCGTATACGACTGTGTGACATAACAGTAGAAACATGGCCTGCAGGCTATTTCTCCCATAGGGTTGTCTGAATGTGTTGTATTTCTGCACAGTGCCAGGGCCCGGTGGGTCGGTGGGTGGAGGAGATGACCTGACCCTGCCGATGGTTCTGATGGGATGGGTGGTGGTGGCCCTGGTCCTGTTTCTGCTGCGCCCATCCAGCCTCAGAGGAGCCCGTCCAACAGGAAAACCCTCTGGACCTCACACTGTCAGTACTGATCACTCTTTCTTTGCATAAGTTGGCCTTTTCAACACTTCCACACTTTGATATAGTTCACTCAGAAGAAAACATCTTTTCAGAATTTTGTAACGTCACAAACAGAAATTTCAATGTGTTTGTTTGGATTTTACACAATAAACAAATGCATATTAGTTCATAGAATCGGCAGAAAGAATTGTGTATTCTTTAATATTACTTACACATACAAATATGAAACCACAGCTTAAATATCTTTTTTTTTTTTGTAGAAACACCTGTTGCTGCAGTTATTACTTTAAATGTTCCCATATTTGCAACTAAACATTAATGAACTAGCTCAAGATAAGTCAGATTGGATAGAAGACATTTCTGGACATCCTTTGACTGGGTCAGTAGGAGGCTGCACCTCATTGAGGGAATGGCGCCTCCTACTGGTTGTTTGAAAATGGCTTAGTTCATACACTACGTCCATAATTTAGCAGAGATACAAAAGGCGACTGTCAACCAGCTCCAAAGGCGGCCCAGGAAACACACAGCCAGACAGCGGAACTCCGAGCCAGCTCCCATGTCAGAGGATGAAGAGAGCACATAGAATTAGTCAGAGAAACAGGACTACACTGGAAAACAGGCCGATCTCCAACATCTATAAACAAAGGTGTTGATGGCAGCAGCACAGCTGATATTTCTCTCCAGGATGATGTCACAGCCAAACAGGAACAGACGAGGCAAAGCTACTATGAGAAAAAGCAGAGAGAGCAGAAGGTTAGAGATTGAACTAACAAATTCTGCAGAGATTTCCTTATTGTTCCATAATGAAGATGAAGGTTATTTATTCTTGAAGCTAACCCAAGCCCATTACACCCCTCCACGACCTTATCCTGAACCCGTTTAATGTGTGTCCTGGTCTTCACGCCGCTGTTGACTCTAGCAGTTAGATTTAAGGTCGGGTTAGATTACACACAGGCTGACTTTATTTAGGGGACATCTGAATTAAACTGGCTGCTTCCTAGTTTGTTGGGGTTATAATATTAAAGGCAGGAAGGTACAAATACATTCAACATTTTACATCAGTTATTTGTTGTGGCTATTGTAGACATTATTTTTTAATTCCATGTTAGAATTATTAGCTTTGTGTAGTTCTGCCACACATAATTACATTAAAATACATCAGTCTTGAGGTTTTAAAAGAAAAGTTAATCAGTTCTTTTTTTTGTTTGCAGAGTGAGAGAAGGGAGCCCCCAGCACCACCAGTGGACTAACACTGAGTACCAGCAAATCCTCCAGCTGCTCAGACTGGGCATGCTCTGGGCCAATACTGTGAGCAGGACCACCATACGTCAGCCTTCAGTCACATATCTATTGCTTTTTCCCTTTTCTAATCTGGTTACAGTTTTTGTTCTTTGATCAGTTACTTAAACCCAGCTGATGCTGAATCAGTAAAATCAACACAGATCTGGTTGTTACTGTAATAATCATCTATAGAGGTTAAAGAATGTTTTTGCACACATATTTGAAAAAAATATAAACAGTATAGTTATTCTAATCCCGCTTTGATTTTTATTTTCTTCAAACGTTGTATCAAGATGGAAAGCTGCTTTCTTCATGCAATTTATCATGATTGTTTATAATAAGCAGTTTGTCATTAACTCCTTGTAATCCAAATAACTGATCCTTAAACACCTTTCAGCACATGTACCATTTCATTACTTGTACCAAACAGGATATTTTAACCAAACTGGGCTATTTTAAATGTCAGTATATTGTTAATTCAGGTTGTATTAAATCAGGATACATATTTTTGAGTTTGAAGTTGGTCCCAGCTGCAGCACTCAGACCCAGAAACTGGGAGATAAGCTCTGAGTGAAGGAGTGTGCTTCCTGATGAGTGCAGAGATTCTGGGAATTCCACATGGGGTGATTTTCAGTCCCAGTTCCAGGCTTTCCCCATCAGGATTGGTGGTGATTTTTCTTAAGATCTCACTGAAACATTCCACTCTTTCAGGTTTATAATTGCTACATAAGATGTGCCAGTACAGATTTAACAGTAGTTTACAACGTCTTTAATCCGAGACTTCACAATAAAAGCTAGAGTAGCCTAGATATAGGGTTTCATTAGGGGTGTTTCAGAGTTCTGAATTGTTTTTTTTTTTTTTTAGTTTACAGGCTTAAATCAGGTTCTTAAACTGTCCTAAGAAATCGGTCAGGGTTATTGATTATGCTTCTTTTCAAGAAGGTCTGTCCCTTTATACATCAGCTTTTATAGTAGCCAGACCAAAAAAAGTCACTTCTTTTGTGGCTTTGGTTAATTGGTGATTAATGTTTGCATGTTAATTACTGATTAATTAATGAATTCCTCTAAAAAATATAATCCACCCCAGTCTTCTGACTTATGCAATTCCTTGTGTAAAATAACGACTGAGTCTGGATGGTAAACGGTGCCAAGTTTTACTTTAGAAATCAATTTGAAGCACTTTTTACAAGCGGTGATGCTATATAAAGCTATTTTGTGAAAGAATTGCAGTCAAGGGTCTACGTGTTTTCTTTAGGTTAACACTTATGACTCTGTGAGCAATATTGAGTGACAACAAAACAGTAGTTTTTTTTCTTTGACTTTTGCACAAAAATACATTTAAACAAATGCAATCAGCCTAGAGCCACTGAGTAAACCAAATATCATGCAGCCTTTTTTTTCCTCAAGCTTTACCATCATTAGCAAACATCTGGGCTTTGGGCTGCTAAAGCTTTACTCACTAGTTTTACGGTCGGTTTGAAGGATGTTCAGTTTTGAAAAACTTTGGGTTTGTGGCTATTTTATTTGAATACCAGCAGATTTCTTTATTTTTTTTCTGAAACTGCCCAGACTACCAGGTTGGAAGGGAAGAGCTTTAGGAATTAGATGAACCATAAGTCATGGAAATGAAGTGAAAGGAATAAGATGGGCTGTATCTCTGACAAGATGAGTGACTTCTGTATTTTATAAGAGCTCAAATGACATTGATTCATAGACTAAAGGGCTTTAACTATGCACTTTTCCTACAGTAAAAAAATAAAGGCTTCAATCTGAATCTCTTATTGGTTTTTGGTGTTTGTTTTGTTCTATATAATCACTTATTTCTGTATCTCCTTAAGGATAATATAATCTTAGAAATACCTTAATTTGAAAAAAAAAGGTTCTAAACAGTCACCATATGAATTAGGAAAAATTACAACTACATTTATACATCAAACCATGTTTACTAAAATAAAATAAAAATAAATATTTTATTTAACCAGTTAACTTTTTAGTTAATTTATTATTGGTTTAACAATTTGAAACTCTGAAGGACCAAGAGAGTCACAAGACAGGGTCTTTTTGCCATCTTCAGCAATCCCTCACCACTGATCTCTATTTATTCACTGGATTGCTGATTTCCCGTTGGTATTACGGGGTTGAAGTCAAGCCACCGGCAGCCATATTGGTACTCCCTAGTTAGACCGGTCACAATGTAAACAATATGTGCGCTACAGCATCGAACAACGATGATTTTCTCATTTTCAGGGGGACCTAAGACTTAAAATAAAGACAAATTAATCAGTTGGACATACACTGGCTGTTTCATTGCATAAGTAGATTATTTTAACTTCTAATAAAAAAATAGGCACATCCCATTGCATAGTCATTATGAAGTCAATGAAATCTCTGAATCATGTAATTTAACATATACAAATCCACCACAATTCATGTGTTAATGGAGCATAATAATACAGATGTGACAAAAGTGCAACATTGATCTACATGTAATATACGTGTATTTATTACATTGTTATAATTACATATAAGGCAGAAATGTTAAATGGAGAGGGTATGAAGATACTAAGTTGTTTTTAACTGTATACGACTGTTGATATTTTTTGTATGTGCAAAAGAAATCTGAATATAAAATGCTATTGCAAACAGGATTTGATAATGCAATATAAAAAAAGGAAGCGAAAAAAGGAAATTACCTTTTTAAATGTTTGATAAGGAAATGTAGTTATAATCAAATTTATGAATTATGGTTTATACATTTATTTTGCAATGCAATTTGGAAATTCAATTTCAAATTTGGAGTATTTAAAAATGAATTATTAAACACAATCTATGATTCCTCTTTATTCACTTGGTTTACAATTTGCAATTACACTTTTCAAATTGGATTCCTACTTATGTTAATTTTGAAACGGCTGTATTTTTTTTTTTTTTTTTTTTAATAACTCTCCTGGTGCTCCAATTTTTAAGCATGACTAAAAAACAAAAATGGAAAACATCTGTGAAGGCAGATATTCACTTCAAAAAGTCAGAATTCTGACTTTTTTTCTCATATTATACTGAAATAAATTTTTAAAATCAGTTATCTTTTGGCCCTAATCCTCTTACATATAATTTAACTTAAAAAAGCAACAACTAATAAATACAAGTTTTAAAAAAAATAACAAAAACGTTTGAGCATGCGCAATGTTGACCGCGCGCCTGGTCTCCCTGGGTTACCATCAACAAGTAGATTAGCAGGGGCAGCAATGCTAGCTTGGCTTCGGTTTATTAACCCAATCTAAGCGGGTATGTGTTTTTAACAATACATGGCAGCCTTTCTATAGTAGGGACTTCTTACTATAATATGGCCTGTGTTGTAGAACAATAAGTAAGAGGCTAACTAGCCTTAGCATACGTTTGTTCATAGCATGCTAATGCTTAAGAGAGCGAGCTGTTTTTGTCCTGTTCGGTTTACATGATGGCAGATCAGGGGGTTAGGACACTTGCATATACAAAAAGTCCCAAAATATCGAAAAGAACTACATTCCAGGTAAGAACTTTTATGTATTTACTTCGGGTTTTAAAGCAGTGATGTTTCAGCCTTACAACCTCCTGTTTAAATGTGTTGTAGGATGAACTCCAGGCTGCTGTGTCCTCCAGGGAGAGCAAAGCAAAAGCACAACAGCATCACTCCTATTATGATGACTGGGACGATGAAGGAGATGGTAAGCTGTCCAAACACTGAAACGTACATTTAAAGACATATAGAATAATTATAACCACAAAGGGTTACTTTAAATTTAGCAAGATATATATTTTTTTGTAAAATCAGTCAAACTTTTTCTGGATATAGTTTGTCATTTGTCAAGACTGCTAAATGTTATATAAAATGGGTTATTAAAAAACAAAAACAAAAAAACAGAATGTTAGAACTGTAACTATACAGTCATATTTTTACATCACTTTTGTTCATCACAATGCTTTTATCACTGCTGCTTACCTTATCCAGGCTTCACTTAAAAAAATGAAATAGTCCAAATCAGGGGTCTTCAACGTTTTTTAGGCCAAGGACCCCCAAACTGATGGTGAGATGGAGGGGGGCCCCCTAATTATATATATTGTATGAAATAGTGTTATATCAAACTGGTCCTATAGTCACTCTATTACAGATTATCATTAACAAAAGTAATTTCTCTGGGATTATTAAAGTATTTTTGATTCTGATTCCTTGTTGATGGGACAGGTGTTGTGAATGAGAACAGCTGAATATGTGCATTGATGACTGAAAGTGTGTTGAATTCATTTTAATGTGTATTTACAAACATTTCAATTAGTGTAAAAAAAAATGCAGGGGGAATATAAAAAAAATTAACCAAAACTTTTGCGACCCCCATGCACTACCTCCGTGGACCCCCTGTCGAAGACCCCTGGTCTAGAGAGCTGTACTTAACGAAATTTCTTCTTGTTTACACTTGTGTGTACAAAATGACAAAATCAAATCTGTCTGTCTGTGAGTCAGTCAGTCAGTTAGTCAGTCAGTTAGTTAGTTAGTTAGTTAGTTAGCTAGTTAGTTAGTTAAAGCAGCAGTTCCCAACCTTTTTTGATTTTCGTACTCCCTTGGCCATTTTATCATACCAGGAGTATGTGGGTCAAACGTGCTGATTATTGTCCAAAAATAGAAAGTACAACTGATTATAAAGTGAAAAATATTTATTTAATTGCCTTAACTTCAACAATTAATGCTCAGATATTTCATGATTTTCAATTAGAATAAACATTTACATGTTTCCTGGAAAAGTGAATAAGTAATGAAACATATAAGAAATAAAATTGTGTTACGAATCCACAAATTGTAGCTCTTCTGAAAAAGTCCCCTATAGACACACATCTAGACTTGACAAAACAGGAACAAAAAAATAATTTTCAGATTCACTGTAATTTTTACTTTATTTCCTTTTTTACATGACCTTTACCCCTGAGAACAGTAGTGCAGGTGCACTTCACCAATACCCACTCTATCTGTCTTTCACGTAAACGTTGATAAAAAAAATTTTTAAACATCTTTTTGGTTGATAAAATCTTGGTTTATTTTGCATTTGGGTCTTACAGAGCAAAACCCTTCCGGGCCCTATTTTATTGTATTTCTCTATCTGGGAAGTACAATATTATATGTTTCCAAGCACCCCCTGCAGTGCATTGGCGGACCACAAGGGTCACTAGTACCCCTGGTTGGGAATCACTGATTTAGAGAGCAGCAGATCATGGTGAGCTTATCTATTTATATAGTGTTATGAAGGGAAAATATACATTTTTGGAAAAATTATTCATCACATTCAATACCTCAGATTAACTTACCAGGTAACTGTGTTCATTTATTTTTCAATATTTGAATGGCTTTTTATTGAAATTCTTCCATGAGAGACGTCTACTAGTATTCTGTATTGCTGCACATTAAAAAAAAGGTTTGAGCTGCAGGTGAATTTAAACGGGTTTCAGAGAAATATTGCATTACACAGAAGATGTTTGTTAAAGAAAAGTCTCAGACAGACAGGAACTGCATATGATTAGTGTAAAACAAATCTTCAGGAATCACCTAGTGCCGACAGCACACTGATGTCGTTCAGATGGAGCAATTGAAACATGTGGACTAGAACAATTAAAACAGCCTAAAACCAGTCCTGCAGCATCCAATGGGATTTTAGTAGTGTTATTCTGGGTGAAACACCTAAATTAACACTTTCACTTCTGAAACTTTGTCTTAATCTGTCAGTCCATATTAATGGTAAGCATATATGGAACTTTCCTTGTCATAAAGACTTGACTGGACTCCCAAACACGTGTTCACACTATTGCATGGATCAATAGGTTAATTATGACGTGCCTTGCCTTCATTTTTTGGGAGAGAAATAATCTGATGTAGTTCATGAAATCCAGCAGTGTAAATACATCCTTCGTTATTCTGCTGGGTCTCTTTAGTTTGTGCACATTTAGACTGAATATGCCACCAGAGAGTAGCTATACATCTAACCATGTTGTCTAATGAATTGAATTTGCTTTTCCCTTCTGGTGTTTCAGATTTTTTGAACAATCTCCTTAAATCTAGAAAAAAGAAGATTGACGCTTTCAAGGCCGGGAGGAGTAAAGCGACATTTAACACCTTTGAACTTTCAGATGAAGAGGGAAAACAGAGCAAGCCGAAAAAGGTTTCATTCCTAAAATCCCAAAGAAGCAGCTCTTACTCAAAAGAGGCATCAGCTTCTGAGCCAGATGAGTCCTCTAATGACGGGAATGTCAATGATGGCTCTCTGTCCGCCCAGGGCTCCACAAACAGCAGTAAGAAGTCACAAATTAACCAAACCAACGTGGAACCTAACAGTGACCTGATCACAAAACAGACCTCTAGTCTGTCATATCAAACATCAGACGATGCTCTTTCTTTACCGTTACCGTCTGACGGAAGTGTCGGTGAGACACCAGGTCCAGAAGACAAAGAGACAGATTCTGTAGTGGAGGAAACCTCCCAGCTGCCAGCAGTATCTACTCCTCACCATGACAGCACTGTTTCAGCTGGTTGGTTTACATTGGCTTGTTTGAGTCTTATTTAATAATAGAAAGTTTAAAAACTTATTCTCATAGTTTCATTTTGTTTGATTATTCAGACAGCGTTACAGAGAAGGAACCACCTAAACCTAAACCTCGCCAAAGGACTCTTGGATTGAAGCCAAACATTTCGCAGAACAAAGCCGAGGAGGAAAGTGGAACTCAGGATTTCAGCAGATCCCAGACATCGTCTATGTCCATCCTCTTCTCTACCGATGCATCCAGCACCATAGCAGTAAGAGCTGGAAACATTAGAAACTAGTATCAAAGTACATAGAATAAATCAATGTGAGTTTTAAACTCTCCCAGATAGACAACAGCAATCCGGTTTCAAAAGCTTTACGATATGAAATCTCAGATTTTAAGTTTTTTTTTTCTTATTTTGCTCACATTAGAATTCTTGAGATTATTTGATTGATTTCTATGTTTTTTTTAATTAAAAGTACAGGAGTCTGTTCATAATTATTACATTTTATTTGCATCATTACATCATTCTAACAGATTAAATCAGATTAAAGAGCACTATTCAAGTATCCCACGCATGAGTAACAATTTAATCGAACGCTTCTTTACTTTTAGTTAGTTGGTAATATTTTTGGGCTGTCGTTCTTGTGCCTGGCCGAGGTCACTATACAACAAGGGGACACACAAGTGTCTGTCAAAAGGATTTCTAAGTTTCAATAAGAATTTTTATAAGCTAAATAAACAACGTCACAACAACTAAGTCCTGCAGGTGTTAAAAGCCAGCAAATAAAAGCCCTGTTTTAAAATTTGGCAGGGAAAGAGCCTCCCTAATGTGCAGTGAGAGGCTATTCCATAAACGAGGAGCAGCAATAGAGAAGGCTCTGCTCTCTCTGAGCTTTCTCTTAAACCTTAGTACATGCAGGATATTTGATATTAAAGACTATGTGTGATTAAAAATATTATTGTCTGCATATTCTCTTTTGTTTTGGGATAAGAAAAAGACAGTTTCCATTGATTCCCTTGAAATATTTTTGAAAATAATAAAATTTTCAAGTAGCAAGACTATGCAAAATGCTGTGCATGAAAAAAAAACCTTTAAAAAAACAAACATAGAAATTAACACTGCGGAAGTATAGACGTAATTAATTAATTAACCAACATGATTAATTAACAAGAGTACAAATGAATTTAAGGTTTCTCTTTAAGCTCTTTCTTTGGTTAAAAAAAACAAACATATAATTTCAGTTTTGTTTTGATTCACTTGAGTTAACTATTGGCACATCCATATCTCTTTAAGTCTAAACTAAACGTGTTTTGTTTTTTCTTTTTTTTTGTTGATTCCAGTTGACAGATGGAGATCAGACTTCATGTAGCCCCAGAAAATCGTGTTCAAATAATAGGGAAGAGTCACAAGCGACCACCGGGTCTACGTTTGATTCTAGAGGTAATGACTGACGCCCTGTGGTGCTCAACCTGTAATGCAACTTATTCCTCCAACTGATATTACTGTTTTAGATGGTGTTGTATCCAATGACAGCCTGGAGCCAGTGAGACACTATTCTTCATCATTTGAAGAATTTAACGTAAGTCAATCTTTGTATTAGCCAGCAAGGGTGTGATGGTTTGTCTTTGTTATACATACTTTTGACCTGATTCAATTTTCTATACAGGAACGCGTGCAAGGTCTGTCAGATCAAAGTTCTCATTCCCCTGAAAAGTCATTTGACACCAAGTGAGTGAGTAGGCTTCACTGATGAGGCTGCATGAGAGGAAGCCGAAAAACATTTACCCATCAATGTTTTTTTTTTTGTGGCATTAGGACATCTAGTTCTCACTCTAAGACCACTGAAAGGTCTCAGAGTGCATGCTCCAGGAAGGTGGAATCGAAATATTTGGGAACATTCAAAGTTCTGGACCGGAGGCTGTCGTTACAGGAGTCGTCACCACAAGCAGCAGAATCTATCAGAGCTGCAGTTTACCAGGTCAGAATGAGTGTTGTCTTCTCTGGCACCACAGGAGCCCACATTGATCTAGATTCATGTCAGCATCGTGTTTGGTGTTTTTTTTTGTTATGTGGTGATGCAGTTGAGTCAGAGGTTCCCCATGCTCTGAGATGCTGCAAATTGTTTACAAAATTATGAGGTCAAAATATGTTCTGTATTTACATTGCTGGTACACACACATACATCAAAGTGTGGACCATGTGTTGACTCCCATTGACTTACATTGATTTTCAGTCATTTTCAACCCTTTCTATGCCCTAACCCTAAAGCTAACCATTACCAATGCATACCTCACCCTAAAACGAACCCAATTGACACTTCAGCCCTAAACCATTATAAACCATTAGCAAAATAGCTTGTGATGACCAGCAAAATGTCCTCGCTTTACAACAACTGGTCCTCAGTTGGGTGGTGAAATTGGAAAACTGGTCCTCACTCTTGGGGCTAGACAGGCACACACACACACTCACACACCCAAACAAAAAGATGAAAGCATTTATTTATTTGTTTTCACCACCACATAGAATTAAGCTAAATCCTTACATTTAATTAAATATTTTGCAAAAGCATTTTTAAAGACGATATTGATGAAAGCTGATGGTGGAGGTTTGCAGCCTGATTTTTATACAAATACGGGTTAAAGTTTGCTGCTGAGTCAGTATTACATCTTGCTCTAGTTGTTGCCTGACGATAAAAAACAACTTTAATCAAGATTACAGTGGACTACATATCAGGTTCTGCAACATCAGCCATTTCAGGTGGCCAAGATCGCTGCAGCTAGCTTCGCAAATGAGGTTTTCTTTCTGGTTCTTCTGGGAAAACCGGTGTCACTTCCTGGATCAGAAGTACTTTAATAATCCGTGAGATACAGTTTATACATATACATATATATATATATATATATATATATATATATATATGTACAAAAAAAACACTCAAGATAATAAAGATATAAATATATACACATATAATAACTCTTCTCGTTGCGTGGAAACATAAAATTAAATATTTGCCTGATGGCTTTGTTTACTGATGAAGTATTTGTTTTGCTCTTAACATCACGAAGGGCTGCAAACCTGATTAACTTGATCAGATACATACTTTGATCTTTGTAAAACAAAAGGAAAAAATCTGATCTCCTAGTTTGTAAGTGAACACAAAGCTATGGGAATAAATTTTTTACATAATTTCCTGTGTACTCAAGTACTTTTGATTGCTGGATTTTCAAGTTGTTTTTAGATTTTGCCAAGGGTTATGTATTTCGAAGTATTTAAAATCTATATTTAGGTGAGTAAAAAAACCCTCTATGGTCACAACAGGAATGGCTTAAAAAGAAGAAAGAGAAGTTACGAGGGAACATGCAGCTGAAGAAGGAAGAAGAGCTTCGAAAGGAAAGACTGGAAAAGGTGAGTCTTAACTTATTTCTTCCATCTTTAAATTAAACAAAAACAAATGCTAGTAAAGTTTACATAACCACTGCTGCTCACCTGTCTTCCAAAAATAGGAAAGGCAGTCTAAAAAGGAAGATGCTATTGTCTCTTATGAAGCATGGAAAGAAAAGAAGGCAGAAAGCCTCAAAGCCAAAGCCAAAGAAACGCAAAGCATGATTAGAAAAGTGCAAAAAGAAAGTGAAGAGAAGGAGGAAAAGAGACAATCTGCTAAACAGGTAGACTCAAATTTCTTCAAAAAGGTATAGTAGACATGATTGTGTATGAGGTCGATGCTGAGCTGTTGTCCGATTATAATGACTCCAGGTGTTTGAGAACTGGAAGCGTGAGAACATTCAGCAGCTGAGAGAGAAAAACAGAAAGCAGAGATTGATCGAAAGCAGAAAGAAGCTGCAGAAGCAGGAGGAAGAGGAGGAAAAGAAGAGAGACAGTAAATCTGCATTTTCTGACTGGTGAGTGTTAAATAATGAGTTGATTCAGATCGTTTTATTCCTTAGCTAATAGACGTCTGTTTCAACTATCAGGTTTCAACTTTATAGACTAGATTAAGTCCATTCTCTCACCTGCTGTGCCTTCAAATGAAAACTATGCTTGTCTTTTCTCTTGTTTTTCTGTTGTTATGAAAATCGTTAAACACATGGTGGCACTCTCAGCTGGATGTTCCTCTTTCAACCCCTTCTACACCTAACCCCTCCTGCAATGAGATGATAAATCTCACCTCAATCTGTTTTACCTCTCCTCTTCAACTTCAAAAGGTGTGACAAAAAGAAAGACGTCCTTCACGAAAAGCTTAAGAAGGAGCGCAAGGAAACTAAAACAAAAGCAGAGGAAGAGCAATACCTGAAGGAAGAACGAGAAAAGTTGGCATTAGAGACGTACGAAAACTGGCTGGTAAGTGCAATGCTGAAGAAAACCAAAGCAGATGGAGTACAGAAATATTCATTGTTGTCGGGTTTCTCCTACAGATAAGAAAGGATCGAGAGCAGAGAAGAAAAAAAGATGAACAGCGGATAAAAGCAATACTTGGAGAGAGTCCTCCGCCATGGAGCCCTCCAAATAAAACCGTCCCATTTGGAAAGTGACACTCTACAGTAATATTACATTGTTTTTTTTACATTTTTTTCCCCAATAAAAATCTTATGACTTGTTTTAAATAAAAGAAATGTGTTGCCTACAAACTGATTTGATAAGGGTGTTTCTTCTGCATGAGATTGTTCTTTTATATTCTTGACATTTATTTATACTTTTTATGTATTTGAGTCCTTATTATACCAGAACATGCACATTAAGTTTGTCCGCATCATTTATAAACATTAAATCAGATGTTATCATCCAATAATTACTCAATACTTGAGTAACCTTTTTGTCAAATACTTTTTTTTTTAGTTTAACTTGAGGATTTTTTTTGTATGAATAAGTGAAGCACTACTTAGACACACTTAGTGTGTCTAAGTAGTGCTACTTCTACCGTGGTACAATTTTATTACTCTACCAACCTCAAAGTCCTTCACTAAACAACTTGATTTATACATAAAAGGAAATTAAGTAAAGCTAACTGAAAGAATCTGTATGGATTTTTTGTTCAGGGGGGTCAGAGTAAAGGGGGTTGTTAATATACATGCTGCACCTTAAAGAGTTTAATGTGAAAAAAATATTTTGAATCTTTTTTTCTTTTAACTGAAATTATGTAGTACTTTGTGTTTTTTTTAGCAGGTAATTAAATTCAATTCAGTTTGTTTTTATTGCGCCAATTTACAACACATGTAATCTCTAGGCACTTTACAGTTCACCAGATCATACAGTCAAATTGATTCAAAGTTTTCTATCTAAGGAAAACCAGTTGATTTAATTGACTCATTGGCTGGAAGGCAATCCTCACACTAACCATGCTTGTAGCGACAGTGGAGAGGAAAAACTCCCTTTTAATAGGAAGAAACCTCCAGCAGAACCAGGCTCAGTGTGAGCGGCCATCTGCCGAGGCCGACTGGGGTTCAAG
>NW_015151290.1:109171-123526 GCF_000732505.1 Cyprinodon variegatus | reverse complement strand
AGCCTGAGTTCCTTTAAATCAAAACTAAAAACACATTTGTTTGGGATTGCCTTTGACTGTTCTAGTTAAACAGTTCAACTGAAACATCATTAGTTCAACTTTTTTATTTTCTTTAGTCCAGCTGTTTTTAATGTTCTTGTTTGTTTCTGCTTTATTTTATTTTATTTTTTCCTACTTGCTTTGATTCTGTTTTATTTTACTATATTTTCGTCATGTAAAGCACTTTGCAATGTCTTTGTACTGAATTGTGCTATACAAATAAATTTCCCCTGCCTTGCCTAAAGATGCATGCTTTTACTTTGAAAATCCATCAGCGAGGACTTCCTAGAGCAAGAAGAACCTCCCCTCTTCAGTTTAGTTAAAGTTCAGGCTGCCTGTGGCTCGGAAACTTATCAGAGCTCCTCCACACTGCTTTGGTCCAGGCTAGCGGACCTTCCTCTATCCGAACACAACCGGACAGAACCGAAACTCGCGTCTGTTTGGACCTAAAGACTCTCCACCAGAGGAGCCGAACCACCACCTACTGAAGTTCACAGCTTATCGAACAGAGGTAAGGATGCATTAGCTGGGTTCTGCTAGCAAACCCGAACCGCCCATTCATTACCGCCGATGGGGGGTTTAAATATCTGCCTAAATTTAAGAGGACAGTGAATTAGTTTGTTCCTGTAACGGTCTCAGAGCCTCACAGAAGACAGACTGGAAGCTCAGAGGTTTGCCTCCCCCTTTACTCCCCCTTTAGTAGACGTGGCTTTTCTGCGATGAAAAGGCTTCTTTATTCCCTCTACAGGCTGTGATGGTCCGGATGGTAGATTACTGCCAGGATTATAATCCACCCAGATTAAAGCTAGACTGTTTGTAACTCTGGTAATTTAGTTCATCTTTAGTTATTACTTCTTCTGGTTCACTATAAATGCAGCCGAGGTAACTTATTTAAATGGGGAAATAGTTTTTTTTGTTTCAAAAGATTTATTTATTTAATTTAAATCATTAAATATAAGAAGGAAAATTAGATTGTATTCACATCTTCACTGTTTGCTTGCATTATTATTACTAGGAGAGATCTGGATTTTCCTGGCTGGAACTGATTTTTCCTTTTTTTTAAGATCTGAACTCCCAATACCATTTATTTCTACTAGCAGATAAAAAAAGAGAAAAATAAACGTCTAAGATTTAAATAATTTATATTTTTCGAATGTATACCTCAGATGTCCCTTTATCCTCATACATCTTTTCTATTAAACTCAACACTTCCTTTATTTTGCCTGTTTTTTATGCATTTATTGATTAGAATAATGGGGTTTCTTATTTATGATGCATTGAACTATCAGGGCAAATTAGGCCTGGCTATCACCAGGAAAGCATCATGGCTGACCCAGTTTCCTGCTAAATCTGTTGCTTTAAACCTTACTTATATATCTTAACAACGTGAAACCTGTTTTGCAATTTTTGTAGTAAGTAAAATGAGAATTAATCCACATCTGCTTTGAAATGCATGAAGCACTAATGAATGAACACACTCCAAGTAGGCTGAATTAGAGGAAGAAGAAACACTGACCTAGATATAAAAGATACAACTTATTTAGCAGCTTCTTGAAAAAATCGGTCAGTTTTTAATAAAAAAAAAAAAAGGAAATGCAAATAATACTAATTTCTTATGAAAGCGTATATTTCTATTCTTTCTGTTTTTGTTTGACTTTTTGTTGTTGAAGGGAATATTAGTCTAATCTAATTGGTACAACTTAGTTATTACAGCCGTATTCTGGAAGTGCTTAATCACAGCTGAAGGTCTGACCCAGCTGGCATTTAAGCCGCTCCATACGTGACTTTAGATGCAGCATCCATGTTCTTTTGCCTGTTTCCTCTCACAGATGTTTGAGATCAAAAGGATCTGTTGCATCGGCGCTGGGTACGTAGGAGGACCAACGTGCAGCGTGATCGCTCACATGTGCCCGGAGATCACTGTGACCGTCGTGGACGTCAACGAGTCCCGCATCAAAGCCTGGAACTCCGACACTCTGCCCATTTATGAGGTAGAATATCAGCCCTTTTGTCCGAAGCAATGAGGTTATAGGTAAAGGTTGAAAAGCGTGGAGATTTATGGTCGATCCTGAACAAGGAACAGTGGGTCACAGTTTATTAGCAGGAGAGATATTGCTGCGCTTGTTGTTTTTGTTTTATATCTCCTCTTATGCATGCCTTTTCTATTGGGTGTGGCTGACACTAGTTTGACGTGAAAGTTCAGCTATACTTTCTTCTAAGCCACTCCTCATCTCAAGAGATCTGACTGTTCAGTCGGTGGATTATTTTACATGTTACCAAGGAATCGCCATCTCATGGGTCAAGTTTGAGGTTAATCAGTTCCAGACTGTTTAGCAACTTCCCTACGTCAACCCTGACCGCAAACTATTGCGTCATCATGGGTGGGGGTGGAGATTGTGAACCTCTCATGTTTGTGAAACAGTTTTTCCCCCTGCTTACACACTCTGACTGCTGATCCCAACTTTATTTGATTTCAGCCAGGACTGAAAGAGGTGGTTGAATCATGCAGAGGGAGGAATCTGTTCTTTTCCACAGACATTCCCTCAGCCATCAAGGACGCCGACCTCGTCTTCATCTCTGTGAGTCACACCGAATGACCCCCGTCTCGGATTTATTTCTGTTCAAGGGGCTCTGATCATAACACCACCTCCTTTTTAGGTGAATACCCCGACGAAGACCTATGGAATGGGTAAAGGTCGCGCAGCTGACCTGAAGTTCATTGAGTCGTGCGCTCGGCAGATTGTGGAGGTCTCCGACGGCTACAAGATCGTCACAGAGAAGAGCACCGTCCCCGTGCGGGCTGCAGAGAGCATCAGACGGATCTTTGACGCCAACACTAAACCCAGCCTTAACCTGCAGGTGTGTACTTTTACCTCCCACCACCGGATTCCTCTTTGTTTCCTGCTTCTGAAAATGAGCCTGCTGTCATAGGTGCTGTCCAACCCAGAGTTCCTCGCAGAGGGAACAGCAGTACGGGATCTAAAGGAGCCGGATCGCGTCCTGATCGGTGGAGATGAGACGCCGGAGGGTCAGAAGGCGATCAGAGCACTTTGTGCTGTTTATGAACACTGGGTCCCCAAGTCCAGAATCATCACTACCAACACCTGGTCGTCTGAGCTCTCTAAACTGGTGAGGGATGATAAATGAGCCACATAAACACTTACACAATATCCTCAACTAAAGAAATGTTGATATATTGCATTTCAGTGGTAATTTAACACTATATGTTAAAATGGGGGTCGGCAACCCGCGTCTCCGGAGCCACATGTGGCTCTTTAGCGTCCCCCATGTGGCTCCCTGGAACTTTTTCAAAAATTTATGAAAATCGATTTTTTTTTTTTTGGTTTGTTTTAATATGGTGAGCAGGAAGTCAAACAAAAATTTATTATGTTTTCCAATGCTGTAAACATTTTAATAATCAATAAATTTAAACAATATTTGCATCATAGCCATAGAGATCAGTTCACTAAGATAGATGGATGGATAGATGGTGCATCTACAAACTCTGCTACTGCTGCTTGTTTTGTTGCAAGGATGGAAAACCGTCCACAGTTTAAACAGGTAGCGCTATGATGCAGGTATGGGAACTCTCTTTTCCCCACATCCTAAAAATCTAAACCACACCAAGGAGCGCTGGTGACAGAGGATGTGGGATTTCAGGGTTAGACAGCTCTGCTTTGATGGATCTTAGTTCCTGCTTGGCTCCTCATGACTCAATCAGCTCCTCCCAACAGAAACACGTTGAAAGATTCCTTTATTGTGTTTCTATAATTTCACCAATGCAACACAACTTACACCACGTGGTGAAGTGGTGTGCGATGGGAGCGTTCACTGCTCCTCCCTCACCTCATGCTGTGACATTTGCTCCAGGATAAACATTTAATCATGAATGCTTATTATATGTTTAAGCCCACGTCGTCCTTTTCTATAGTGGGATAGTACACTTGGAGCCCGTGTTGCCATACGAGGATGATAGAAGACTTTTACATTTTTGCGGCTCCAGTCAGATTTATCTTTTGTTTTTTTTGGTCCAATATGACTCTTTGAGCAGTTTTGGTCGGTGATCCCTGTGTTAAAACAAAAGGCCGTCTAGTTCAAATCAGTCCAGTTGATTCAAACCAGTTCCAGTCATTAAGTTCTAGTCAGATTCTAGTTCATGCAGCTCTATGCAGTCCTCTTCATACAGAACTATTTTGTTCTCGTAAAGGAGTTATAATTCACAGCATGTTAATGTTACCTTTATGTTATCAGAGAAGCTCTAATTATTTGTTAAAGCTAACTATCTTTAACCCCCCTCAGAAAAAAACAAACCAATTAGGCACAAGGTGACACTCAATATTTATTAATAAAGTCAATTACACCAATTTTTGACTACGTCGATTTTTTTTAAATGGATATTTCGTATTTATTTACGAATTTTATAGTTTAATAGTCTGTTTAATATTTGAATCATGTTATGTATTTGTTTATTTAGTCTTTATTTAACCAGATTAATCCCATGAGATTTAAAATCGCTTTTGCAAGAGAGACCTTGCCAAGAGGGCAGCCGTATATAACAATGTATTAAATAAATGAATAAATGTAACATCTATTCCTTGGCTAAATAAGATTTATTTATTTCTTAATGTATTATGGACCTTCATATACCTGAGAGATTAAATAACAACTACTGTAAAAACCCGTCTTTTGACCTCCACTTCAGAAAACCTTGATTTATACTGCTAAGATTATTTACTTATTAAATTATTGTTTACTGCTTAAGAGCTTTAGCTGCTACTCTCTCGGATATCAACCAATTTCTTCTACAGTATCATAGTAAATTAAAGTGTTTCGATCCAAAATTGAAACGGTATCATAGGAGAAAAATAACTTATTTTATATTGTGAAACCCTGAAAAAACAACACAAAACTAAATCATTATCTTTTATAACTGCGATATTAACATCAGTTGCATTAAATCTTCATTTTCCTAATCATCTCTATATCTAAGATCTATATTAGTGAGAGTCCAGTCAATGGGCTGAACATAAATTGGCATGTGACAGGATAGGATATAATATAAATGTAATTATCAGTTGTCTATAGATGTTTGGGATAGAAATGAAAAGTGACCCTAATGTTTCACAGGCGGCGAATGCTTTCCTGGCGCAGCGAATCAGCAGCATCAACAGCATCAGTGCTCTGTGTGAAGCCACAGGAGCCGACGTGGAGGAGGTGGCCAAGGCCATCGGCATGGACCAGAGGATTGGCAGCAAGTTCCTTAAAGCCAGCGTCGGTAAGAATCAGGACAAAAAAAAAAAAAACTGGGAAAGGTGCCCTGTGGTGCAGAGCCTCCCTAATCGCTCTCAGTGGAATGTCCTTCAAACTTTATGTGGCTCGTTGTGTGAAGCTCTCCTTTACTTGTTTCTATTTCTAAGTTAAAAGAAAAAGCAATTTGCAGATAAACGGAGGATAAAAAGGAGGAACTTTAGCATTACTTCCTCACTGCAGCAAGTTAGGAGTGAAAAGTGGCTGAGGATTAACCTGAACAATACACAGTGCAGCTTTATACGCTGGTGTTAGATTTACTCTCTGCTGCCCTGTTCAGGCTTTGGTGGGAGCTGTTTCCAGAAAGACGTGCTCAATCTGGTGTATCTGTGTGAAGCTCTAAACCTGCCGGAGGTGGCGTCCTATTGGCAGCAGGTGGGGACTACAACACAAAGATTTAGTTTTTTGTTTGTTTTTTTTTTATTCTAAAACATGATTCCTCTCCTCTCAGGTAATTGACATGAATGAATACCAACGACGGCGATTTGCTTGTCGGATCATTGACTGCCTCTTCAACACCGTTACTGGAAAAAAGATTGCTCTGCTTGGGTTCTCTTTCAAAAAAGACACGGGGGACACCAGGTCAGTCCCCTTCATGTCCTTTGGTTTGGTGGCAAATAGGAGGATAGTAGAGAAAGCTGAGAGCGTTATAATCACTAGAAACATGCAGAGTTACGGCTTGTAACTCCAAAGTGACAACACTGGCACGGCTTCCTTTAGACGGGCTCTTTATTTAACGCTGTGAAAACTACAGAAATAGAAGAAAAAGCTTTAGATATCAATACATTCACAGACAATCAGGTGACACGTGCTTTACCAGAAGTTACCTCGTGACCGCCTGCCACTCCGGAGGTCTTTAACAGTTTAATTCTTCCTTGTCCACTCTAAATTAAAATATAAAGTAATTAAAACACCGTAACCAATAAAATTGGAAAATATTACAAACATAACTACAAATAATAGCTACAGTAAACACAAGGCTGCTCCACATAGCTCTGTTCCAAGCTTCTACTCCTTCTTTGTTTATTCAAGATGCATCGCTTTTCACATATACGCAAATCTTGCGATAACTTTCAACAAAAAATAATACAATCATTTGACACATTCCCAAAACGTGAACCAAACAACGTAAAATACATTATCTTAACTATTAGAAATAAAAATGCATTTTTTCAAGAAATAAATGATTTCAATGACACTTACACGGCTCGTCCCCTTTCTCCACTTTGAAGCTTGCCTAAGCTCCCTGTAGTGAACTTCACTCCTAACCTCTCTCGATGCCTGATTTTTATAACTCCAGGGAGTCGTCCAGCATCTACATATCAAAGTATCTGATGGACGAGGGAGCCAAGCTGTTCATCTATGACCCCAAAGTTCTTAAAGAGCAAATCATTCATGATCTGTCGCAGCCCAGCATCTCAGAGGACAACCCAGAAAGAGGTATGAGAGAGAAAGTTCATGGCTTGTTTGACCATGCCTGCAGCACCGGCTGGTTTAATGTTAAAGATTAATAGACACTCCACATGAATAACCTTGTGCTTTAAGATAAATCTTTATAGCAACTTCCAGATTACTTCTCTTTAGACTTTGAATGTTTTATGAAGCATCTTATCTGATTAAGTGTTAAACCTTCCCTCATATGATAAACCCCGATATTATTTAGGAGCATTTACACCCAATAAAACAGAAATTATGTTTAATTGAAACTTATAATTAAAACATTTCTCTCCGGATTCTTAGTTTGGTGGTAGCAATAATGTCGCTCTGTTGTTCTGCAAAGGAAAACTAATGAATCACTTTTTGCTGTTTTCTAGTGTCTGAGCTGGTGACCATAACCTCAGACCCCTATGAGGCCTGCCAGAGCGCACATGCATTGGTCATCTGCACAGAGTGGGACATGTTTAGGGTAACTATCACATTTGCCCATCATACACATTGATTTAGTCTTAGCAAGCATGTGAGCTTAAATTTTTACGATGTTGCTCCGTTGCTGCTACAGGAACTTGACTATGAGAAGATTTACAAGAAAATGCTGAAGCCAGCCTTCATTTTTGATGGTCGCAGAGTTCTAGACCACCTCCACGCAGAGCTGCAGAACATCGGCTTCCAGGTGAGCAGAGTAACGTCTGTTCATTTAGAGCTGCATTTGAAGACTTTCACCATTTTAAAAGCAGAGCATATTTTTAACAATCGTCTGGTTGAGTTCTGACTCATTTCACTCTGACTGATCACTTCTTGTATTAATATGATGCAGTTTTAAAGCATCCAGCTTTATTGTAGCTGGAACATTACTGAATTAAAGGCCCAACTTATATGTACCAAAGGTTTTTAATGTTGCTGTAATTGAAGTCTGTTGACCATGATGCCTTAGTCAGTTATAGACCTATATCCAATCTTCCTTTCTTATCTAAAATTCTTGACTAAGTAGTTGCCAAACAAGTGTGCGATCACTTACACCATAATAAACTTTTTCAGTCTGGCTTTAGAGCTCATCATAGCACTGAAACAGCTCTGGTGAGAGCACTAATGATATTCTCATGGCCTCAGATAATAGACTTGTATCTGTGCTCGTCCTGTTGGACCTCAGTGCTGCATTTGATACATTTGATAATAATATTCTTTTAAAAAGACTTGAATATTTTGTAGGACTTAAAGGAACAGCACTAGACTGGTTTAAATCCTATCTGACTGATTTCAGTTTGTTCACGTTAATGACGAATCTTCCTCATTCTCAAAGGTTACCTGTGGAGTACAACAAAGATCAGTGCTAGGACCAATTCTCTTTACTATATATATATATATATATATATATATATATGCTCCCAATCGGTAGAATTTTTGACAGCATGAGATTAATTTCCACAGTTATGCTGATGATACCCAGCTATATCTGTCTATAAATCTGGATAAGGCTAACCCGTTACATAAAAAACCTGGATGACTCTTAACTTTCTGCTCCTGAATTCAGACAAAACAGAAGTCATAGTGTTTGGACCAGTCTTTGAAAAAGAAGCTGATTAGTCAGTCACGTCATTTGGATGGGATTAATCTGATCTCTGATAATAAAGTAAAAAATCTTGGTGTCATTTTTGATCAGCACCTGTCATTTAAATCCCATATCAAAGAGGTTTCTTTCATCTGTGGAAAATCTCTAGTTCCAGTGGGGTGAAATAGGCACTTCCTGTTGCCATGGTGACTTGTCGAATCAGGGCTGCACTGATGCTGGCTTTTCATACTTGTTACGCATGTGCTCAACTCGAGTGGATCTACTTAGTTGATTGAACTAATTTAAAGAAGCCGTTTTGAAACCGAAAACGCAAGAGTTGAAACGGGTAGATCAGTTTAGAGTTGCAGATTTGAATCTTGAGTTGGTTAAACCTGCTTCTTGAAACAGACCCCTGGTCTTTAATAAGGATTTGGTCCCATAGGAGTTAATGATCATCTCTTCTCAGCAGTTTGCTGCATTTTCATTAGTTGTTTTTAACTTGCAGTTGTTTTTTTTGCTACTCAAAGCATTTAATGCTGTTTGCATGTTTTCTATTACTGCTGCATTTCTTTTCTGCAGCATTTTCCACCGCATCTGTTTTTGTTTTTCATTCATATTTACAGTATTTTGCAAATTTTCAGGGGGTTTGCACCTCTTGGCCACCGTCATAAGCTTTTTGCCAGTAAGGGGTGCAGTAATGCTGCAACTTAAGAAAAAAGGGCATTGTGCCTACTGTACATGAAGCAGAATACAAACTGCGCACCACTTGGTTCAGATTTCTATTTGTGTGGCTAATTTCATCTCTCTTATTGCAGATCGAGACCATTGGGAAGAAAGTGACCTCTGCTCGAATCCCCTACACCCCAGCAATCGTTGGACCACGCACCGCTGCCACCGAGCCTCCCACCAAGAAGGCAAAAGCCTGAAAGATGAACCCCCCCCTCTGCCCAATATTGGCTCGCTGCTTCTCATCAGTCTCAAAGTTGCTGCAAATCAAATATCTTTTATATTTCTGTAACGCTATCATTCCAAACACCACAGCCAGAATTACATCTAGCACATGCATCAGATGACCTGTTTTTATAGAAACACTATATACGCAGGTTTATTTTCTTATATAATGAAGCTGTTCTTAAATGCAAAGTTTTATCTTTTTCTTTTCCTATTACTATTTTTATAAATCATGTTGCTGTATGCTAAGTGTTCATTTAAGGGGCCAATGCAATAAAATGAGACCTGTAATTCTTTAGATACTTTTTATACATGTATCACCTCCAATAAATCTGTCTTTATAAGTTCAAATCTCATTTATAAGCTTCATCTCATGCAAATGTATCCAGACACATTTCCACCTATATGTTGGAAACATGGCTTTAATGGTACAAACATTTGGAAGAGGAGTACAACATAAGTTTCATTGCACACAAGCTCATTTCAGTTTTTTAGAGACTCCTGCCAAACGTGATCTCAGTAACATGCGGCTGAAGAGCTTTAACTCCATGTCCGGTTGGAGGCAGGAGGTGACTTCTAATAAACAGTAAAATATACAGCTTCTGCTCCTGGCTGGTTGGATTTTCAGCTGGCTGATGTTTCTTTGAACAGAGGTTTCTCTTCTGCTCCTTTATGATCGTTTTCCTCAACAAACTGGCAGCCGTGCAGGGCGGCTGCAAGTAAAGATACAAAACTAGCTTCCTGAGGAAACAAACGATTGTTTCTAATATTGTTTGTCAATATTAAAACTAAACACACTCCTTCTCTCTTGGGACTGAGCTGCTATTTCCTGCCAAAAGTCACAGACATGGTTTAACGACTAGAAGACAGAATGATCAGATGCTTTAAGAAGCCTCTCATTCCGCTGCAGGGATTTCTGCTTTTCTCTTCTTCAATAGATTCTTCAGGAAGAATTCACCTGTAGGATGGAAAACAAATGGCTTTTACACTCATTACCAAGTACAGCACAGACAGGCAAACATTTGCCTAAGTTTTAATGAGGAGAAAGGAGATGGGTTACCTTAAGTAATATTTAAGAAAATATTTGAATTTATAACACTCCTTAATCCAGACGACCAGAGAGACTAAACCTCTCCCTGATCATGTTTCTATATTTATTTCCACCCCTGCTAAAGATGTGTAAACAGCCTTAAAATCTTTATTTAAAAGTACCATAAACCACATCATTAAATAAAAAAACATTATTTTAAAGAGATTAAGAAGAAGGAAACATTCCAGGTTATTTAATGCAAGCTTGTCCTTTTAGCTGCTCCTTTAAACAGGGTCATCTTAACGAATCGTTATGACTTCCTAATCAGACTTGGCAAAGTTTTAACACCAGATACTCTTCCCGCTGCAGCTGGGATTCAAGTATTTTAAGGTGAATCAGAGTTTCTATGAACTATTAATAATGAATTACTTCCTAGACTGACTAGCAGCCTGTTTCAGTCACTTTGCAATAATGCAGAGAAATAAAAAAAAGTTTAATGTCCTAAACGTAAGACTGTTTGTTGAATTGTTGTAGTTCTTAAACAGTCAGCAAGAAAAACAAATTAATTCCTGAACTTTAAAAATAAATAAATGAACAATCTGATAGAGAGCAGGAGGCCTCTTTGACAATCCAGAGGTTAGTTGTAACAAGCATATACTTCGGTCCTGATGAATGAAGTATCCTGTCCATTAGGGGTGCCATCAATGATTATTTTACCCATCGATTTATCTGTTGATCATTTAGATTAATCAATTACTAAATCAGATGACGATTATTTCAATCATCAATCATGATTAATCCAATTAATTGTTTCAGCTCTACTATAAACTATCATGTGCTTTGACCAGATGATGCCAATATTGTGTTTGTTTCCCCCAGAGTCCTGATTCCTAAAGCTAAGAGCTGCCTCAACTGAAGCAGCAACATATAAGTTACTGCAGTTATTATCCTGTGCAGCTAGCCATATATAATTATTTAGTCAAATACCTTAAATATTTTAACATCATTACAGTAGCCTGAACCATTGTTGACATTATTTCATATATAGACATTATTATCGTTTAATGTGTCGGCTGCTTTAAGTTCTGCAGAAAGGTCTTTAATAGACCATTGCTGTGCTGAGGGGATCAGAGAAATGACCAAATGTTTCCCAACAATTACCTGCATGAGGGTTACTGCTTTACTGGGAATGACATCCTCTACCTGAACAGACTGCTGGATCCCACAGAGAACAGAGCCATGCCTTTATCGTTACAGAGGATCTATGTTGGGGCTCAGGTTTTCTGCTAGTGGTATTGTTCTTTATATGCCTTAGCAAAGCCCCTCTTTGCTGCACCATCTGATGTGTCTTTGGTTCATTATCTTCTCCATCCACAGAAGAATTAAAACAATAAGGGATTCTACATTATTGCATATTACATGAATTAGGCTACTCATCACAGAGGAAGCACTGATGTGTAGCCTTACTGTAGCCCCAAAAGGAGGGGGGGGGGGGTATAAATGCATTCCACACTTTTCAGTTGTATTTATTTGAAAACATTTCCTTGTCCTTTTACTTTAAAAGGTAAGCACTACTGTGTGCTTCTCTGTCGGAATCTTAATACAGTACATTATGCACACTGAAAATAAGGTTTAAGGATTATTATATAAAATTACTGTATCGTTAGTTGTGAACTTTTGTTGCTAATCGGCTTTATGACTAAGCATGACTAAGCCTAATCTCCTCAGGGTTACTCCAGGTCATCTGAGGAAACTTTTCACCTGAATGTTGTTGACAGAGTAGTTCTCTGCTATAGCAGACAATTTTAGATTTAAAGCTACTTTAAAGGACATTCTGACAAAAAGGACCTGCTAAAATCAATGATCTTTATTCTTCCCTAAGGGAAACAATCTTCTAGCAACAGTTTAAAACTAAAAGCAAAGTTTTTCAACAGTTTGTTAAAAATTTAAATATTATTTAAGGTTTCAAAGGAACAAAAGAGTTTTTCAGTCTGTCAGTCCAACAGCGGATATTTGCACCCCGATCAAATTAAATTAGAGCTCAACGGTCAGACAGTGATCCAGATCCATCAGGATTGTTCTGCCTGAACCCACCTTGAACATTGGGGTCAATCATTGAAGGCTGCACCAGGAATTTAAACATTAAAAGCCTGAACCATAGATTTTAACTCAATAAAGCATTTCTATAAAAATAGAATGATCCTTCTAACAGCGAAAACCCCAAATCGTGTAAAGAGCACATAAGGATAAAACCGTGCAGAGAAATCTCCTCCTTTTAACCTCATTCTCAAATCTGAACAATTCTGCACCTTTATTTTATTCGACTTTATAAAAAGCTCACCTGCTTTGTAGGAGGACCGAACCAGAGGCCCGCTGGCTGTGTACGCAAATCCCATATCGTTCCCCACCTTCTCCCAGTGAGCAAACTTTTCCGGAGGGATGTATTCCTCCACCTAGACCCACCCAAACATCAGTTACGCCTCCATTTGAAAATAAAGACTATGGCTTTCCTGTTCCTGCAGTAAGCGGAGCACTTACCTTAAGGTGGCGCTTTGTGGGCTGCATATACTGACCGAGGGTTAGACAGTCCACCCCTGCCTCTCTCAGCTCTGAAACGTCATCACAGCAGCAGTAAAACATCTGTTCCTGCCAGCCTGTGAGTGTTTAACTGCAGCTGCTACCAACCAGTCATAGTGTTGATTATCTCCTGGTCACTTTCTCCAAGTCCCAGCATGATGGAGGTCTTTGTGAGCACGCTGGGTTTAACCTTTTTAGCGTGTTTCAGCACACTTAGGGACTGGTCGAAATTGGCTCTGGGGTCCCGAACATGCCTGGAACAGATTAAAGGAGAACGTTTTTGGCATCTTGCACCACCTGGTGGTCAGATTGAATCAAGAGCAAGAAGTGCTTGAATTTACAGAAAGCAGCAGGGGTTCATAGCTAAATGGTTGTTAGCCTCTAACAGAAAGTAAAGGACAAACTTTATATCATGAAATGGTAAATTACATAGGTGTGAAATGTGGCGTTTGCACACCTTTGCAGCTCTCGAACCGTCTCCACATTGTGGGCGTATACGTCTAAACCAGACAGGGCGATCTTCTCTACAGCTGCCAGGTCACCGCGGAAATCAGGGGTCAAACATTCAACCAGGATGTCAGGATTTCTGGACGCAGCAGAAAAAAAAACATGAAAATATATGCATGGAAATCAATTTTTTTAAAATCCATCTGAGAACTTTTACCTCTCCTTCAGGTTAGAAACAGTTTTGGCAAAGTGTTCTGCACCTCCATCAGCAATATCTGCAAAGAAGCAGTGATATTAGAAGAGACGGATCATCCACATGCACCAACTGAAGTACTTATGATGAGTTTGCAGAGATTTAAATCAGATAGATGCTGGGTATCAATCCTGACCTGGACTTATTCTCCATGTTCTGTCTTTTCTTTTCCCAACATTGCTCAGCTTTGGTTCTACTTAAACTTGCAGCAGATTGCGAATGCATTATGTTTTTATTTTACTAGTAAAGCGAGGACAGCTTTCTGCTCATTACTTTTCTGGGATGGAGTTTGGGGATTTAAGTTTAGGCTATAAAAAGGGTTTGAAATAACAAAAAAAAAAGGTCCTCAGTAAGTCAATATTAAAAGGAGGGTTTTAATACTTTCCTTTAAAATGTAATCGTTCCCAAGGCGTGTAGTTGCATCAAAAAAAAGAAGTGAGTTTGTGCTACAAGGTCCAGCTACTGAAGATAAATCGGCTAGAAATTCCTGTCTAGGATTTTCATGTATAGTCTAACGTAGAGAAAAGTTGAGAATAATGAAAGTTTGGGAACTTTGTTCTTTCACACCATTGGAGGTGTTGGTGTTTTTTTTTCAGATGGTTACATTTGCCCAAGGTGGTGATGTGTCTGCACCAGTTTTAAAAATGTCATTGATTTTTATTTTGTTTTGAACTCTCCATTTTAAATTGCATTTTAGTTTAACTTATTTTTTTTAGTACTTCTTAGCTATTTCAGTTAATATCTTTTTTTTTTTTAATTCTTTCC
>NW_015151290.1:105566-108025 GCF_000732505.1 Cyprinodon variegatus | reverse complement strand
ACTATGACCTGGATGACTGAGAACCTTCATCAGCATATAACCTTGGTCGATGCAAACAAACTAAGAGAAGAGACTTTTACCGTCTCTGTCAACCGAAGTCAAAACCACATAGTCCAGCCCCCAGGCTGCGATAGCCTTGGCTGTGTTGTAAGGCTCGTCTGGGTCCAGAGGAGGGGGCCGGCGGGCTGTCTTCACCGAGCAAAACCTGCACCCCCGTGTACATGTGTCTCCCATTAGCTACCAGTAGAAGGGGAGAAAAAAAATAATGTGTTACTGGGAAAAGCATGCGTGCTGTAGCAAGTCAGCAATTATAATGGATTCTCAGCTAACCTGTGAAAGATTAACATGGTTTGATTAAGTTTGTTTAGTTTTTTAATTAAGGCAGGAACACTGGATTAATGAATGCATGGAGAATATCAACCTGTCGGCCTGTCCTGTATATTTGGTGGAGAAGGGAAGGTGGTATGGGGCAACTCTAATGCTTTAACACAGAAGATCAGCTTTGGAGAAGGCCTTTCTGTTCTACTTCTACTACACTATACTGCTGAGCTTTGGACCAGAACTATAGCAACACAGTTTTATGCATTAGGTTTCAACCAATCTATGTGGTGAACTTGAAAAGAGAAAACCAATCAGACGGGTAAATACGAGGTCCACTTCTAATAAAAACTTGATGGATGCCTCCAAAGAAGAGCAGAAGCTGTGATAAGATCCAACCTCAGATTCTGTTGCGCATACATCCTGCATCTTTAGGCGTTAAAGAGAAAAAAAACTCTTTATACACTAAAATGGTGGTGGAGGCTCACCATGATGGTGGCTGTAGCTGTGGCGTACTCTCCTCCACCCCAACACTCTCCGATGTTTGGACACCTGGCCTCCTCACACACCTGAAGAAATATACAGAGAGCCATCATTATTAAAGAAACAACAACACACACAGGATTATTTAAACCTCTCTGAGCTGTGCAAAACAGCATGCTGTCAGTAAAGGCAAGAGTCAAACGGGTATACATCCAATTTCCTATTTAGAGAAGGCAGACATTTAGTATGAACAGAAGCCCTTCATGTTAATCAGATGCATCCCTGAAAATATATAAATCAACATGTTTAAATTTTGAATTTTGCTATGATAGCACTGATTTTAACACATCTTGACCATTCCCTAGTTTGGTCAAATATTACTTGTTGAAATATAAATAAACTGCAAATTAAACAGAACAGAGCTCCTCGTGTCACACTTCTGCATCTCTAGGAGAAATGTCATATTTTTGCAGAAAGATCTCAAGTCTGTATCAAAATCACCTCTTATTTTGTTAAAGAACATTTTTTTTTTTAGTATAGATCACATTTGATCAGTAGCAGACATGCAGCTGAAGGTAACTTCATCCTCAGAGGAGAGTGTTGGCCTAGTGGTTCTCTAACCAGTGCGCTTATGTTCTGAGAGGGTTGCAAGTACCCGGTTAAATCCCCACAGCCTCCTCTCTGAGCCCCTGAGAAAGACCCTTAACCCCACACTGCTCCCTGAGCGCCACACAATGGCAGCCCACTGCTCCCCAAGGGGATGGGTTAAATGTAGAGGTAAATTTCTCCAATGTGAGATCAACAACCTCTGAGATTTTTTTTTTCCTTTTTCACTTATTATTTTATAGTATTCTTGGAGTTTGTAAATATATTACTTTCATTAATTTACATTTTTGTAGGACTCAATGTAGAGCTATTAAAAGTTGAACCGAAGAAGTTATGATTTAAGTTTCATTCTGATTCAAACCGTGTGCAGGTTGAGGTCTCTCAGTGAATTCTTCAGCTTGTTGAAGTTTTTCCCAATGGGGATCTCTGTCTTCAGCCATGGAGGAAGCCTCAGCCTAACAGAGCAGCAGAAAACGTCACAGACACAGACTTGATTAATGACCCAAACCAAGAATCCTTTCCCCAACATGTATCTGATAAGCATACATGTTAGTCAAATACACAAATAATAACCTAATCTACGTGTTGAAAGGTATTAAAAAACGTAATTTACCGTATTCTCAGTGTCATACATATTCATAACCTACCATATTTTGTCACGTAACAACTGTCATAATCTTTCTTTTTTTTTTTTTGATTTTGTGTAATTTAGACCAAAAAAAAAAAGAAACTGATGCAAGCTTTAAAAGTAATTATAAATAATCATGTAAAGATTAATTCTTGAAGAAACCCAGTTAAATATGTCAAAGGCTAAAGGAAAACAGCTCTAAACCATGTCTTAAAAATAATAAGAATTATGGTTGGTTGAATGTATATATATGATGAGCACAACATATACTTGTGTTAGAATGGCCTAGTCAAAGCCTGAGTTAAATCCGCTTGATAATCTGCAGTAATAATTAATTATCACAGACACTGTCCATCTAATCTGGATTAATTTGAGCTCAACCTTAACATATGCAAAGCTGGACACTATGGCTGCAATTAATGAT
>NW_015151290.1:103067-104698 GCF_000732505.1 Cyprinodon variegatus | reverse complement strand
ATAACCATGACCTGGATGACTGAGAATTTCCCCCCGCATGATCTTTGCTGCTCTCTGCTTTTTATCATTTCAGGTGATGTACCTCTCCCCCTTCTGTCTCTTCAGGTTGCCTCTGTACTCAGCCCACTTGCTCTTCTCAGATAGTTCCCCTGAAATAAAGTCCTCCAGCCCGGGTCCCTCCTGGCTCTGAAGCTCCTTCTTCCTGTCTGGTGAGGACTTTGGTGCAGTGGTCAAGCAGCTTGTGTACACCTGTAAACAGAAGCGGCTCTGTTAAACTAAAGCCTTTATTAGCCAACTATAAGGTAGAAGAACCACCGAACAGATTCTGCTCTGGCAGCTGTCAGCAGCTTCAGCGGCGCTGTTACAAAACAAACTCTGTTAGCTAATGTTAGCTCCTGTCCTACTGACCCCGCTTCTAAGGCCTCGTTTAGGGGACAGGTAACGGTTTACATATATTTTTAGATGTCCCGGTTCTCACGGATACTTACATGTGGGATCGACCTGCGACTTAACCATAGGTGGTTAGTAGAAAAGCGACCCGCGACACAACAACTTTGCTTTAATAACGCCATGACAGGGTAGCAAGTCACTGGAAAGAAGCAAACATCGGCANTGACTTTTTTGGAAAGATTATTTTGCGAATCGATCAATCTGTCAATTGTTTTTTTTTGATTAATCTATTAATAATCAGATAGCCAAAGGTTCCTTATAGAAGATTTTTTTTTTATTAAACTAAAACTTTTCCACTGAAGGAGTTCTTGTTTTTAATCCTAAATGCATACATTTTTTTTTTTTTTACAGTCTTGGTATAATTACTGCTTTAAGTGGGCCGCCTTATCAGCTAAAAGCATGTTTTAGAGTCTCGATACTCCAGTAAACAATTAACCGATTACCAAATTAGTTGAAGATTATTTTAATAATCAACTAATCACTATTAATCCAATTATTTGTTTCAGCCCTACTGGAAAGGATGTAGTCCAAAAGAACATTCTGCAGTGTCTCATTCAGATCAAGGTTGAATAAAAACTCAAAGTGAATTATTTAGATTGTAATATCCAAAAAGAGAGCAGAAACCAAGCTTTATAGTACATCAGTCTGTCTGCAGTCTGTTTGTTGGGATCTGCTGCATAAGTGAACTACAAGCTATTTTTCCATAATATAGGAAAATGTCTAAAGGATATGATATCGATTCAAAGAACTACTGTACATGATCTTTGATAAAAAAAATTAAAAAAAGTTAAAAAGGTTAAAAAACAAAAAAGTGGAATTTGTTTTCTAAGTTTGAAGACGTTTCTCTTCCATCCAGGAAGCTTTTTCAATTCAAAAACATTTAGATTGAAACATTTTTGAATTTAAAAATATTCCTGGATGGTAAGCGAAAAGTTTTCAAACTGGGAAACAAATTCCAGTGGTGTGTTTAACCTTTTTAACTTTTTTTTTTTGAATCAATATGACCTGGATGACTGAGAATTTTCCCCAGCATGATCTTTGATGCTCTCTGATAACACAGAGAAGTTAAATAAACTAGCCCAGCTTTCTGCTTTTTATCATTTCAGGTGATGTACCTCTCCCCCTTCTGTCTCTTCAGGTTGCCTCTGTACTCAGCCCACTTGCTCTTCTCAGATAGTTCC